>NC_041404.2:138511131-138633631 GCF_900747795.2 Erpetoichthys calabaricus | reverse complement strand
ACTTCGTGGATTTTCACCTTTTGCGTTCCAGAACCCCCCGCGATGGAGGAGGGATTACTGTATGTGTATGTGTATATATATATATATATATATATATAATATATATATATATGTATATATATATATATATTAGTAACAAGACCACTAGGGGGCCTACCTGACACAGATGGACACCAGATGCACACATATAAAAACACTTGTTTTTGTTTCTCTTTTCTTTGCCTGTTGGTGACGTCTTCCCCGTTCCCACAAGCACTAAACACACACAATACTTTTTCTTCTTGTTTTTCTCCTTCACTCCTCTCCGGCAAGCTTGGTCTCCCCCCTCCCGAGTCTGGCTTCCGGAGTGATGGCTTCTGGCTCCTGTTATAGCCCACCTGGCAGTGCTCCATGTGTTGTTTGACCCATTTCCGGCTTCACTTCTGGGTGTGGTGGAAGAACCGCCCACATGGGCTGCAGCACCCCTGGATTCCAACAGGGTCCTAGAGAACTACATCTCCCATGGAGCCCTGCAGGAATCTGAGGCACCACTGCCACCCAGGGGGGCTGCCATCTAGTGTCTCGGGGAAGGTACTGTTCAGTCCATGCCTGTTCCCCTGGACCTTATACAGAAGAGGCGTCCCGGCCAGGCAAGGGCCACAGCCGTCCACCACAATATATATGTATAAATGCCACAGTTTTTTTTTTATTTGTATATTGCAGTGTTTTTCCTTATTTTTACAATTGCAGGTCACAGGTCAAGTTAGTTTGTAGTGGACAGCACTGATAGGCCGCTGGTTAAAGGGTTAATGTCATAGTCACTAGGTGACACAAACTGCACATACCTGCTCTTTTTCTTTTAAAGAGTCGCCTCTTATGATTGTGGAGTTTTAGAATGTAGCGTGCAGGTCACTAGTGTGAAGTCGTCCTGGCCCATGATCTCTGGGGGGTGGGGTGGGCGCTGCGGTTACACTATCCGGTGTGTGTGTGTGTGTGTGTGTGTGTGTGTCCTGGAGGCCGGGCTCAAGTCTTGAGATGGCTGATGGGACAAGGAAGTGAAAGGAAACATTTTACAGGGACAGGCCATCTGGTCACATTTTTTTGTTCTTCTTAAAGATCTGGGTGCAGCTTCCATTAAGCTTCCTTTGGTTTTGGATTGTATCCAGGATACCAGCTCACTGAAATGTGCTGATGTCATGTGTGGGAGGGGGGCTTGTGGGGGTGGGGTGGAGCAGCCCATTTGGATTGTTGGCAGCGTGGGCGAGCCGAGCTCAAAAGAGCTGATGTCATGGTGTCCCTGTGACCTGATGAATGTGTCTGTTTAGGTAAGCGTCCCCTGCTTCCACTCCCCCTTCTCTCTCTCTGGCAAAATTAATGGAGTCCAGCCGGGTGCCCCCTTCACTCTTTTTTTTTTTTTTTTTTTTTTTTATATAAACTGTGTGAGTGCCTTTCCCCATAAACTTACTTTCTTGGTGTTCTTTCTTTAGTAAGTAAGACTTGGAGCGCCCCCTACTGTTCTGACTGATCTCTTCCAGTTGTGTTTGAACGTATTAATCCTCACCACGGCTTTCTTATCCAAGCGGTTCTCTTTTTACTTTTTGACAGGTCTGAGAGAGGATGCGTCACGTACGTGTGTGGCATGTTGGCCAGAAAATGGAATCGCCAGTTTTCTTTAGGAAGTATTTCTCCATAATCGATCCACCCATACATTTTCTACTCTGTTTGGCCAACTCAGGATGGTGTCAAGTGGTGGGTCATTCACGCGAGTGGCCATCTCTCAGTTAAAGGTCCTTTTCACTCGAATTTGAACTTGTGCTGAAGGATTTAGAGCCATCTTAGATTCAAGATTATTTGTCACATGCATAGTTATACAGGGCGGCATGGTGGCGCAGTGGGTAGCGCTGCTACCTCACAGTTAGGAGACCCGGGTTTGCTTCCCGGGTCCTCCCTGCGTGGAGTTTGCATGTTCTCCTCCCACTGTCCAAAGACATGCAGGTCAGGTGCATTGGTGATTTTAAATTGTCCCTAGTGTGTGCTTGGGGTGTGTGTGTGTGTGTGACCTGCGGTGGGCTGGCGCCCTGCCCGGGGTTTGTTTCCTGCCTTGCGCCCTGTGTTGGCTGGGATTGGCTCCAGCAGACCCTGGTGACCCTGTAGTTCAGATATAGTGGGTTGGATAATGGATGGATGGATGGTTAGTTATACAGGACAACACGCAGTGAAGTGCATCCTGATCCGCTTATAAAAACTGTGCAAAGTTAGAAGAATCAGTGAGATTAACAAAAAAGTCCTAGATTGAAAGATAACAGTATAGTAGAACATAATAAATAAGTAAAATGAAGTGAATAAAGTAGAATTAAGTGTCAAGGTGCAATAGTCCAGTGATTATTGTGCAAAACCAAAGTTAGACAGGTGCATAGTGAAATGACAGGCCAATTCCAAAACAAGGTAAGGGCAGACGACAACTTCATAGTCGAAGTATTTGGAGGGTCATGGATGAGATGGGGGCAGCACGGTAGCACTGCTGCCTCGCAGCTTGGGAGACCTGGGGACCTGGGTTCGCTTCCCGGGTCCTCCCTGCGTGGAGTTTGCATGTTCTCCCCGTGTCTGCGTGGGTTTCCTCCGGGTGCTCCGGTTTCCTCCCACAGTCCAAAGACATGCAGGTTAGGTGGATTGGCGATTTTAAATTGGCCCTAGTGTGTGCTTGGTGTGTGGGTGTGTTGGTGTGTGTCCTGCGGTGGGTTGGCGCCCTGCCCAGGATTGGTTCCTGCCTTGTGCCCTGTGTTGGCTGGGATTGGCTCCAGCAGACCCCCGTGACCCTGTGTTCGGATTTAGCGGGTTGGAAAATGGATGGATGCGATGGCATGTTCTGATTTAACAGTCTTATGGCTTGAGGATAGAAACTCCTTCTGAGTCTGTCTGTCCTGGCCAGGATGCTACACCTTGGTAGATGCAGATAAGCTCGTCCAAGCCTTTGTCTCCTCCAGGCTGGATTACTGTAATGCGCTCCTCATCGGGATTCCTGGCAAGAGTATCCAGAACTTCAGTATATCGCTGCCAGGATCCTGATAACCCTTCATTGGCTCACTGTCCTACTCAGAATAGAGTACAAGGTCTCCCTCCTCACCCATCAGTGCATTTATGGACATGCCCCCCTTTACTTACAGGAACTTCTCACCCCTCGTACCTCCTCACGTACCCTCCGCTCTGTACATACTGACACCCTCCAAGTCCCCAGGACTAAGCTCAGCAGCATGGGTGATAGGGCTTTTTCGGCTGTGGGACGCCCTCCCTGATTACCTGAGAGCCCCACAGTCGACTGATGCTCTTAAACAAAACCTAAAAACTCATCTTTTTAGAAAGACTTTTTGTTAAAGTATTTTATAGATTTTTTTTTTCTGTTTTATTATTTTTATTTTGACTCTGTAGCACTTTGAGATTGCTAAAATATAAAGTGCAATAAAAATAAAATGTATTATTAAATTTATTATTATTACAAAACCTTTCGCCTGATTCTAACAGATGAAACAGGCTGTTGCTGGGATGAGAGGAGTCTTTGATAATCCTGAGAGCTCTGGTCCTGCATCTTCTGGTGTAAGTGTCCCGCATAGATGGTAGAGCTGACCTGCAGCAGTGTTCCGCTGCACGGATGACTCTCTGTAGGGCTTTACGGTCCTGAACACAGCCGTTTCCAAACCGGGATGTAATGTTCTGTGTCAGGATACTTTGCACAGCGCCAGAGTAGAAAGTCTTTAGAATCCCTGAAGAGACCCATCCATCCATTTTCCAACCCGCTGAATCCGAACACAGGGTCACGGGGGGTCTGCTGGAGCCAATCCCAGCCAACATAGGGCACAAGGCAGGAACCAATCCTGGGCAGGGTGCCACTGAAGAGACCCCAAACTTCCTAAGCTGTCTGAGATGGTAGAGTCTCTGCTTTGCTGCTTTTGTCTGAACTTGGATGTGTTCAGACCATGTCAGGTCCTCAGAGATGTGAACCCCCAGGTATTTAAAACTGTTCACCCTTTCCACTTGAGTCTAGTTAATGATGAGGGGCTTATAGTCCCACTGCTGTCTCCTGCTGAAGTCCACCACCAGCTCCTTGGTTTTGCTGACACTGAGCTGGAGGAAGTTTCCTGACACCACAATGTCAGGTTCGTAACTTCATCCATGTAGGCCGTCTCATCGTTGTTCGCGATGAAGCCCAGTACCACCGTGTCCTCTGCAAACTTCATGATAGTGTTGGAGGAATACGTGGCCGTGCAGGGGCTAAGAACACACCCTTGTGGAGCTGCTGTGTTGATGGTGATGGTGTTGGAAACACAGTTACCAACCCTCACTGCCTGTGTTCTGCCTGTGAGGAAGTCCAGCACCCATATACACAAGCGGCCGTTGAGTCCTACGTCCCTCAGTTTCACAAACAGCCTACTGGGTATTATTGTATTGAATGCTGAACTATAGTTAATGAACAACAATCTCACAAAATTCCCCTGTTTCTTGTCCACATGGCTGAGGGTGGTGTGCAGTATATGGGAAGTGGCATCCTCAGTCGATCTGTTAGGACGGTAGGCGAACTGGAGCGGGTCAACGGTGCTTGGGATGGAGGATGCGATGATGTCTTTCAGTAGCCTCTCGAACTCCTTCATGACTACTGATGTCAGTGCAACAGGTTGGTAGTCATTCAGGCACGTGGGCTTGCTGTTCTTTTGAACAGGAACGATTGAGGATCTTTTGAAGCACATAGGAACCACAGACTGTGCTAGAGACTCGTTGAAGATGGTGGTGAGTACTCCAGCTAGCTGGTCAGCGCAGCAACGCAGCAGGCATCCAGAGATGCTGTCTGGTCCCACAGCCTTCCTGATGTTTACTTGCTTCAGTGCTACATGCACGTCACGCTCTGCAATGCTGATGACGTCACTGTCCTCCGTGGTTAGCTTAGCTAGTTGACCTAAAAGAGACACCCCCCCACTTCTCCCCTGCCCCCTTCAAACTCCAACCAGTTTCTTAACGAGAAGCCGATTCTTGCTGGTAATTAGGCCCGTTATTTAATTCCGTGACTTGTTGCTGCCCTCATTCTGCCACAGCAGACATTTCCAAAACTGCAGAGGGTGCAGACCTATAAATACTTATTGAGCATTATTATAGCAAAGCTATAAACACAGCAAAACCAAAGAGTTGGTGGTGGATTTAAGAGGCCCAGGCCCCTCACGGACCCCGTGACCATCAGAGGTGACTGTGTGCAGAGGGTGCAGATGTATAAATACCTGGGAGTGCAGCTGGATGATAAACTGGACTGGACTACCAATACTGATGGTCTGAGCAAGAGAAGACAGAGCCGACTATACTTCATTAGAAGACTGGCGTCCTTCAACATCTGCAATAAGATGCTGCAGATGTTCTATCAGACGGTTGTGGCAAGCACCCTCTTCTACGCGGTGGTGTGCTGGGGAGGCAGCATTAAGAAGGACGCCTCACGCCTGGACAAACTGGTGAGGAAGGCAGGCTCTATTGTAGGCACGGACAGGGCCGGATTAAGATGAAATTGGGCCTGATGCTGCAGCGCAAAAAAGACCTATTTTTTCTCAGCATTGGTGCATGTGCATTCGACACTCACCGTACATGCACACTCAGACCGACCAAGGAGTCTTAATTGCTTGCGACGCAACCAGCCAGCCTTTATTGAACATGAATAATAATGACGTAGTATCGTAACAACTCGAGATTAACATCAAACTATGTAACGTCAACATTCAATAGCAATTGTCTGAAAAGTGCACTTAATGCAGAAAAGGCTAAACCAGATCAACTTAACCTAGGCATATTGCCACCCTAACTACTGCGCTAGTGCTGCTTACTTATATTGCTGTTTTTCAAGCCTTAGCAAGTGCAAATTCTTCGATCGTGTCCGTGAAGTCAAGGCTGCACAGCAGCTCATGCTCAATGCTCATAAGCGCCAGCATGCTTAGCCTTTCCTGCCGGTTAACAATAAACACAATGACGTTATAGTTACGTCACAGCGCAAAGAACAATAGCAACTGTATAATAAGTAACGCTGTGTCTAGGTGTCCAAAAGTCGGACTCCAAATTTCATTCTAAGAATTATTTTGAGGTTAATATAGCAAAGGAAAACTGTTCAGCTTCTGGAAAATTCTCCTCTGTTTTCATCTGGGCCTATTTCAGGAATGGGCCTAATGCTGCAGCATCAATAGCACCCACCTTAATCCGTCCATGGGCACTGAGCTGGACAGTTTGACATCCGTGGCAGAGCGACGGGTGCTGAGCAGACTCCTGTCAATCATGGAGAATCCACTGAACAGGATCATCTCCAGACAGAGGAGCAGCTTCAGCAACAGACTGCTGTCACCATCTTGCTCCACTGACAGACTGAGGAAATCGTTCCTCCAACACACTGTGCGACTCTTCAATTCCACCTGGGGGGGTAAACGTTAACATTATTCAAAGTTATTATTGTTTTTTGTATCAGTATGCTGCTGCTGGAGTATGTGAATTTCCCCTTGAGATTAATAAAGTGTCCATCTGTCCATCTATCCATCCATCCATCCATCCATCCAACACCATCAAGATGTTTTGGTGACCTGAGAGATCAAACTGATTGACACCACAGTCACCTTTCTTTATTTTCAGATATTCTGTGATGGGCACAGGTGAGTTGGTCATGTGTCATTATTGTTTGACACATAACCAGCTCTCCCAAAAATAAAGATGGGTGAAGGATCTCGGTCATGTTGGTCTGCTCAGGTCAGCAACACATCTTGATGGTGGTCTTAGGGGAAAAAAACAAAAAAAACAAAATCAACAGTCTGTCGTGGCAGAATAAGAGCAGCAACAAGTCATAATCTTAATACATAATTCGCCAGTCTACTCACTCACTCACGTCCGTCCGAAGCCTTCTGCGCAGTCGCCTTCTGCGCAGCTGCCCGAAAAACCTTACGAGACCAACATCGCGGCAGGCGGCGGATTTACGGCCGCGAAAATTCAAACAGGCGACTTCGACCGACATCCAACACCAACATTGCGGCAGGCGGCAGATTTACGGCCGTGAAAATTCAAAGAGAAAGGCGACTTCGATTAAAGCTCTGGAGGCCTGAAAGGCGATTTCGACTACAGCTCGAGGCCTAATTATGCATTCTGATTCAATTACGCATTCATTCAATACACCTATATCAGGTTTGTGGTGCTTATACTTATTACTATTACACTCGTGCCCGTTTCATCTTATGTTGTCGAAATGGGCTCTTTGTCTAGTATTCAATAACGGGTTTAATTAACAGCAAGAATTGGCTTCTCATTAAGAGCCTGATTGGAGTGAAATTGGCTGGAGTTTGATGTCACAATTTAGCTGGTCATCCGTCGGCTCGTTTCACGTCTCATTTCTGTTTGGCTGCCATGTAATGAACATACGAATCAATTCAGAGGTCTGAATCCTTAAAAACAGGGCTATGAAAATGAAGGGAAAAGGAGTTAATTAGCAGTGAAAACTGCTGGCTGATTAGGAAAAGGGTTAGAATGAAAACCTGCAGCCACTGCGGCCCTCCAGGACTGGAGTTGGACCCGCCCCCCCCAATCCATATTACTAACCGAGAATACTAAACCGGATGGACGCAGGGACAAGACCACAGAAAAAAGGAGTCAAACGCAGGCAACGCACACACAAGCAACGGACGGGACACACACAAAGAGGAGGATTTAATCCCATTGCACACGAAACGGGACGCACACAAAGAGGAGGATTCAACAAGCCACAAGCACACAAAAAAAAGAAGCCGCGAGCACCACACAAAGCCCATGGGACACGAAATGGGACAGACTACGGACATAGCAAACGAAACGTACACAAAAACGACGATTCAGACCCACGACCACAGTAACATAAATAACAAATGACACACAAAGCCCCATTTCTAAATGAACCGTCCGTATTAAACATATGTCATCTCAACACGTTCACAATATGCAGCATAAGTAGATCTCATTACAATGAGGCACTATTAACCGTTCAACCGCAGAAAAAAGCTCCATATTAACAGTGAGTGCGATCCTCCTTATTACTTATCCATATTTCTCACGCTCAAGAACAAACAAGTCATGAATTCACGATCACAGGTACAAAACGATACCGCTCGGATAACGGGACCAAACACAATTCACACTATGCAGCATAGGTGGATCTCATTACAATAAGGCACTATTAACCGTTCAACCGCAGAAAAGGCTCCATATTAACAGTGAGTGCAATACTCCTTATTACTTATCCATAATTCTAGAAGAAAAAATGTCTCGGCTCCAAAAACGCAAAGCTCAAATAAAGCTTCTAACTAACGATGTACCTAAAAGTAAAAACTTTATGAACTGCATTAGATCCTACAATAGTTCATTTGCTTTTGCATCTACCAGAGTAAATATCAGGCCAACAAAAGGCAATGGCCCATACTGCTTTCGCATATGTGCACAAATACTGCATCGCATTGGAACAGTGCACCCTGAAACAAATCAACAACGCAAATATGCACAAATCTACATCCTAGATCCACATGACGCAATCTATCAATCAAAGTGCTGCATCGCAACAGGCACGGATTCAAAACGAAACACCTCCCGTATCAGACATACGTTAACGGCAAGGAAGGCTACAACGGGCTTCTCACACAGCACAGGCAAATCGAATACAGCTCCAAAACAACACGTCCCAAATACTACACATGCAACAACGCGCCTCTCAAACGGCCCAAGCAAAACATACACCAGGATGTGAACATTAACGGTGGCACTGCACGTGACATCCGTCTTGTGAAAATGTTAATTATTGATGAATGTACAATGGCATCCAGTCACTTACTCAACACCATTCATAAACTTCTACAAACGTTTATGAATAATAATATTCGCTTTGGAGGAAAGGTTCTTTTATTAGGAGGAGATTTTAGACAGTGCTTAGCTATTCTTCCACATGCCATGCGCTCAGCTATTGTTCAGTGCACCTTTAAAATACGCAGATAATTGGCATTGCTTTCAAAAGATACAGTTAGTAAAAAAAGATACGATGTCCAGAACCAGATCATAACAATTGCTTATTACAACTGGGAGATGATACACTCACCAATACAGATGGACTTCACCCACATATTATTACAATTCCTCAAGCCTTTATCTGCGACGACTTATTTACAGACAGATTTGGAACAGCAATCTCATTAGACCAAATGCCCCTTTTAACAAAACGCACTATATATGTCCAAAAAATATTAATGTGGAAAACATAAATACCCAAGTCATTCCATTACTTCCAGGAGAGACACAACTCTTTCTAAGCTCTGACAAACTTGACTCTGATCACAACAATAACCATCTTCATTGACATTACAAGTTCTGACCTGGAATTACCTTTTACACTTAAACAGCGTGTACAAAGAAATTTTCCAATAAACCTTTACACTATGCCACACACTTTATTGTTTGCTTTCTATTTGCATCATCTACACCTTCACACTATTCTATATCTCATTCATACATCACGCTCTTTGTCATTCCCAACACCAGGGGTTGGCGAGCGAAGCGAGCAGGGGGCGGAGCCCCCTAGTTTAAGAGAAAAGTGAAATGTAATGGATGGGAATTAAATGCGGATTTCATGTCTGAAGATCTGTCACTGCGCCATCACAACCAGAGTGACACTGCCTCTCTCTGTGTGTACTGACCATAAAGTGTAGTATTTCATATCACTTGCTAAAGTAGGCTAAAATGGTTGAGTTTAGACTTAAAACGGGTTGGTAATCTGAATTAGTTGGGAGATTTGAGTCAGCGGTGGGATTAATCCCTCATATTACTTATTCATCTTCAAATACGACAGAGAAAATCATGCTGGGTCCGTAACATTGTCAGATTTCTTATGTTCTGTTCTGATAGTCAAACAACAGAGGATCCAGCTGGCCTTTCACACGTGGACCCCTAAAGTTCAGGACCAGCCTTTCTCCACGGCCTTCATGATGTGAGATCTAAGGGCCACTGGTGGGTGGTCATTAAGGGAAGATACAGCTCCCCTCTTTGAAACTGGAAAGGTGCGGGATGTTTACCATGGCAGCGGCACTTTTGTCGAAATTCAGGGGTCGAGGACAGTAATCGGCTGTAAACTGTGGGGGAAAAAAAACTCACCCGCATGTTTTAGTTCGGAAAGTTAAGTAGCTTTGTTGAGTTGACCTCGACTCCCTGCGCGTGCGTCAGTAGCAAAGAGCGAACAACCTCTGAAATGGCATCGACATCTGGCGAGAGACCAAAGCAGTTCTGTTGCTCGCGTATGGGGATGCGGATGTACAATTCAAACAGATTGTGATTTTCATGGGAATTGTTACTTATGCATAATAGACCTAACTATTTTACATTACAGCGAGTAATTAACCATAGTAAAAAAAAGAGTAAAATGTAATAATTTGAAAGTAAATTATGTTTCATGTTGCATTAGAGCTATTCATTGCGTTATACGATTTTGTTCTGTTTAGATTTGAAATGAACACGCAAATCCTTTCTAAACTTTAACTTTTACTGTAAAACTAAAATGAAAACAATTTTTTGAATTAACTTATCGTCAAAGTCGCATTGAATTTTGATTCTGTGTTTGGACTTTCATCGTGACAATGCCATGTATATCCGCCTGTGAGTGAATTTCGTTTTTTTCTCTCTATTAAATAAACCGACTTTTTCGTATGTTTGTCCCTGAGATTTGTTAATTGTCTTTGCAAAAGCTATTATATCGGGAAACTGTAAACGTTTTAATTCGAATGTCGTATCACGATCTCCTTTTGGTGTCTAATGTTAGATGGACTACATTACCTTTTTTGTTGCCTGTTAATATTTTACATGTCAGAAATGTTCGACCAATTTTGAATACAACTAATCTTGTCCTATTGCACAGCCCATCACTCAGACAGACATAAATTACACAATTACATTACGACACGTCCTTCTTTCTACAGTAATTTGTGTGCTGACAGACCAGACGTTGTTAACGGTTGTACATATTCTTTGTGATATTGTAAGTTGATGTTTTCATCTTCTGCACCATCACCATCAGCTGTTTCAGCAGAGTCTATTGATACGCATTTAATCTATTTGCCTTGTAACCGATCGACAATTTTCACGTTAATTCGTTTGACTTCATCGTTTCTCGGTGCTAGGATTGCCCATGTACTCACTTCTTCTGTTGATAACCCTTCGGGATGAAATTCTTCAATAAGATTTGGACATAATAAGTCTTCTTTAATTGGGAACGTAAAGAGAGGAAAACATTAAAATTTATTAGAGCTGTGAGAGCAGAAACTGTGTCTGTCAAAAGCATTCACACCAATGAGAGGTGAGAGGACTGTGGGCGTGGTTGAATATGGTTGAGAGTAGGGCGGGACTTAAAAAAAAAAAAAAAAAAACAAAAAAAAAAAAAACTCATGGCCAAAGTCTCAACTTTTTTTTATTTTTTTTTTATTTCGCCTTATATGAGTTCTCGTATTAGGAATTTGTTAGTTTTCGCATACCCCTTGTGGTCAGAGCGCAGGGTCAGCCATTGTACAGCACCCCTGGAGCAATTACAGGTTAAGGGTCTTGCTCAAGGGTCCAGAAGAGTAGGATCTCTTTTGGCAGTGACTGGGATTCGAACTGGCAACCTTCGGGATACCAGCGCAGATCCTTAGCCTCAGAGCCACCACTCCGTGGGACTTGATAAAATTTTCTAAAAAAGTCTTGTCTTGTCGCAGGATTTTTTTTTATCTATAATAGAGAGACACAAGGGGGGCTCCGCCCCCTGCTCGCTTCGCTCGCCTACCCCCGGCGTTGGGTATCCTGAAATACATTAGTCGAGCTCATTCGTCTTGGAGCTGTGCCCGCCTTGCTTGCGGCATTTCAGACGCGCGTTGTAGGTGCCTGCGTTCATTGATTTTATCCAGCCGGGCTCATGTTTGTATATCCGTCAGTCGAGCTCGTTCGTTTTGAACCCGTGCCTGCTTTGCTTCCGCAGTTTCAGATGCGCGTTGTAGGTGCCTGCGTTCATCGATCTTATGTAGGTGAGCTCGTGTTTGTATCGTTGAGCTGTATTGTGTTTGAATTCGGTGTAAATCGTTCAGCGGTTTGTACAATCCTAAGCAGCAGATTGTTCCTAACTTCACTCCGCAGTAGTGCCACTCACAATATGGCGGTGACGCCTGCGCCTTCCATAGTAGTGCCACTCACTTTATGGACCTGTGAGGCCGCCATAGCCTCTTCCGTTTGAATCTGGGCTGCAGCGCAGAATCCTCTTTTTTGTATGGCCGTGTCGTTAGTCGTTAGCTATGGGCGCGTTGTTGCTTCATTTCTCATTCACGTCAGTTGAGCTGTTTCGTTTTTGGGCCGTGAGTCCTTCGTTCGCGGTGGATACGACTTTGCGTGCGGTTTATGAGACGCGCGCTGTACGCGACTGCGCAGTACATCTCATGGTCCAATCGCCATGTACCTGCGTCCATGCCATCCGGTTTACCGTTCTCGGTTAGTAATATGGATATTCAGCCCTCAAAGAGTTAATGACTCGGTTACACAGAATCCGCAGCATGCATGTCATTGTTGGCTCTGTTGGTTTTCTATTACTCTGCTACACCTTCTAGTAAATTATTTGCCGCGTAGGAATATAATTTCTACCCATAACAAGTGACTGACTGACCAGGTTAGTGATGTCACACCGCTATTACTTTGAACACAACTGTCCATTAGACACGGGGATCTCTGATCAAGGCCACGTGTATCCCAGATGTGGCATTCAAGGTTCCCATTGTATTTTTTTGTTTTTGTTTTTTTGAAAGAGTGCAGAAACAGGCGCTTTGTCCATCTATCAGCCCCCTCCAGGACCCTCCCAGAAGTGTCTGTGTTGACTGATAAGAGCCCCCCCGCCTTTGTGCCCCTGAGCTTTGCGTTCTAGAAAGAAACTGTGGTGAGGCCCATTAACTCTGGCAGCAAGTGGAGTGGGCACCCACACAGACTCCCTGAATGGGTACGGGATTGGGGGGGGGGTGAATTTGCATGGTAACGGATGGCTTAAAACATAACCCTGTCAAGGCTGCCTATCCCAGTCCTGAGGCTGCAATAACTAAAATAGAACTAAAAAAAAAATGGTCAAGTATATCACTAAATGTGTGTTTTTGAGGCAAACCAAAGTGAAATAAAACGGGGCTTGAAACTGAAATACCTTTTTGAATGTCACGTGAGACAAGTGGCAAAAATCTTCATAGTTGATGGTGTTGTGTTTTCATGCTGCAAAGCACAGAGTGCCGCGGCCCCTGTGACTGAGCGTTTTCAGTTCACAGGATCATGCTGACCTCGGTTTACTCGGTACTAAAATTCTGACGTCGGTACTACTGCCAACTTTCGGACCTCCATACCGAAACGGATAATTTCGGAAACCCAATACAACCCGTCTCACTCCAACCCCTCCTGAGACGCCACACCATCGGAGCTTAGTACGCACCACTTTGTTCTTGAAGCCATGAAGTCCCAATCGCGCCAAAGTGGGGGTGGTGAGGGGGGGTCCCCCATGAAGTCCCGGTTGTGTCAAAGCAATGGGGTGGGGAGAGAGGAAAGCTGACATTTATTTCCTGTCATGCTGGTACCGTACTCGTTTAAAATGTAGGTTTTTTGGTACTTTTACTGCATAGATCTAATAATCTCACATTTTTATGCAATCATTTTGTTCACCCCACTGAATTAAAGCTGAAAGTCTGCACTTCAATTGTACCTGAGTTGTCTCATTTAAAATTCATTGTGGTAATGTACAGAACCAAAATTAGAAAAAAGTTGTCTCTGTCCAAATATTTATGGACCGAACTGTATAACTGCCCATGAGTGAATATTGTTGCTTTCTCTCTACAAGAAATGTGTCTGACAATAGCATTCACGAGAAATGATTTCTCTCACGGGATTTCATTTTCACCAAACAACAAATCTTTTAATTCTTGCGGATACGCCTCTTCATTGGGAAGAAACGCTACTTTTTTTTTTTTTTTTCTCTCCCCCTGATGGCAACACAAATTAGACGATCTACAAGTCTCCAAATTAAAGTTTAAATCCAAACAATAAATTCGATCTCATTTCGCTGTTCCGTTATTTCACCGAGTAATAATTTCCATTTGTTTGCGCTAATGCGATCTTCACTATTATTTTATTGAGAATTTTGAATTTTTGTACTTCCATTATCTCTAACCTGCTCTGCATGTATATCACGCCAACGTTTTTGAATTCTTTAGGACGTTCTACTTTGTCATCTACTCTTTGCCTTTTATTTCCGGCCCCAGGCCTGGTTAAATCTCTTGGCACAAAGTCTCGTCTCCCAGGACGTGAAAGTGTCTCTCTGAGAAAATCACATCTTGTTTCCGTCAAACCTTCCAAGATTTTTTTATAATAGAGAGATATTTTTAATGCCTCTTTGGGGATAAGTCAGTAAAAAGAATGGTTGGCGTGTTTTGCCAGGCACAAGCTGGTTAAGTTTGCAGATGATGCCAAGATAGGTGGATTAGCAGATAATTTGGAATCCGTTATATCATCACAGAAGGACTTGGATAGCAGACAGGCTTGGGCAGATGAAATGTAATGTCAGGAAATTTAAAGAATTACACGTAGGAAGTAAAAATGTGAGGTTTGAATACACAATAGGGGAGGGTCTGAAAATCGAGAGTCCACCTTATGAGAAAGATTTAGGAGTCACAGTGGACTCTAAGCTATCGACTTCTCGACAGTGTTCAGAAGCCATTAAGAAGGCTAACAGAATGTCAGGTTATATAGCGCCTTGATGTGTGGAGTACAAGTCACAGGAGGTGACGCTCAAACTTTATAACACACTGGTGAGGCCTCATCTGGAGTCCTGGGTGCAGTTTTGGTCTCCAGGCTACAAAAAGGACATAACAGCACTAGAGAAGGTCCAGAGAAGAGCGACTGGGCAGATTCAGGGCTACAGGGGGTGAATTATGAGGAAAGATTAAAAGAGCTGAGGCTTTACAGTTTAAGCAAAAGAAGATTAAGAGGTGACCTGACTGAAGTGTTTAAAATTATGAAGGGAATTAGTCCAGTGGATCGAGACAGTGATTTTTAAAATGAGTTCATCAAGAACACGGGGACACAGTTGGAAACCTATTAAGGGTAAATTTCACACAAACATTAGGAAGTTTTTCTTTACACAAAGAATGATAGACACTTAGAATAAGCGACCAAGTAGTGTGGTAGACAGTAAGACGTTAGGGACTTTCAAAACTCGACTTGATGATTTTTTGGAAGAAATCAGTGGATAGGACTGGCGAGCTTTGTTGGTGGGCTGAATGGCCTGCTCTTGTCTCGAGTGTTCTAAAGTCTGATCCAACAAAAGGCATCCCTCTTTGTGACCTCGTCGGGTGGATTTGGTGGAGGAATTGTATGGGGATTTCAGACTAAACAAGGAGAGTAGGCCAGTGCTGGGGTTGGCATTATGATAAGGTGGCATCCCTTTCCATGTTCCACACTATTAGGCTGACCTTGGCGACCCCAAAAAAAAAACCCTGTGGTTCCTACAGTGGTGGGAATGGCTGTTGGTGAGGCAGACTACAAGAGATCTCAAGTTTTCACTTCTCTCAGAGTAGCGAGTGGGCGGCTGCTGTAATCGACACGGCACTGTAATTATGTGTTCAGATCCGGTCAAGCAGGTAGAACAAATTTGGGATACTCGAGCGAGGAGGAGGAGGAAGTAAAGCGATGGGTGTCTCGTTTTAAGGAGGCTTGCAGTCGCACTTGAATGGACTTGTTCTCCTCCTGACTGCACTAAGCGGCATTGACTTCTTGCCTCAGCTTTTTGCTTCTGTGTTTTGACGCCGGCTGCACTCAACGATTCCTGCTGCCCCCTCGCACTTTCCTCCTGGACCCCATTTGAGTTTGTGTACGCCGTAAGTCAGAAACAAACAAACCCACCCTTCCTTCCTGCGTCAAGCTAACACTTTCTAATCCTGTTCTTGAATGCCAGCGTTTAACAGCACTTGTATTAAAGTTATTATCTTCCATAAACTTTATTGTTGGAGTGTCTTTGCTGGTATCATCCTGAAGAGCTTCCTTATGTAGCAGGGTCCCTTAAAATATTTATATAGTGCCTTTCATGTCTGCCTATCTTGGATATTGTGTCTTTTATATCTAACTAGCTGTAAAAAGCCAGGGTCCTGGAAACTATTGAAATTGTCAGGAGAAAAATTGAACCTGTTTACCCATCGAGGTGTAGGGAGCAGGGAATTTGCTGCCAAGCCTTCAGTTTTTTGGGCATCACAGGAGCCCACTATAGAAGTGGGCTCGGAGTCTGCTGAATGGGTGTCACAATGGCGCTGCATAAAGAGAAGTGACCCATAGCCTGCTGCTCGGACACAGGCTAGGATCTGATCAGCCTCAGCTGGGTCAACAGGACGAGGGTTTCTGTTGTTGTGAGACCTGAAAACAGCCCGTGACCCCAGGAACGTTACTGATGATGTGACTGAGAGCACTGGTAGATGTTTTGAATAACGTCGTTTATATAATGAATGTTAAAAATGGTGAGCCAAAAAAGGGAGGTGGCAATCTCCACTCTCTAGATCACCGGTCCTGGAGGGCCGCAGTGGCTGCAGGTTTCCATTCTAACCATCTTCTTAATTACTGACCAGTTTTTGCTGCTAATTAACTTCTTTTGTCTTCATTTTAATTAACGTGACTCTTTGATGCTGCTTTTTCCTTAATTAGCAGCCAAATACAGTCGACCCTCGATATACGACTGGCCTGACATGCGAACAACTTGATTTACGACCAAAATTTTTGTTGAATTCCGACCAACGTCTTGAGTTACGACCCGAATGCGGTCATGTGTATCCGCTTGTGCGATTGTAAACAAACAGCCGAGAGCGTTCGTTGCATCAATTGGAGCCCAGATATGTGTGTCTGTGGACGTAATTTCGGTCAGTGCAGTCCATCCATCCATTTTCCAACCCGCTGAATCTGAACACAGGGTCACGGGGGTCTGCTGGAGCCAATCCCAGCCAACACAGGGCACAAGGCAGGAACCAATCCTGGGCAGGGTGCCAACCCACCGCAGCGGTCAGTGCAGTGATTTATATAATTTATTTCGACAATTGCTATCAAAATGGCCCCAAAAAAGCTAGAAAAGAAGCTAAGGAAGGAAGAGAAGGTAAAGAAAGCGATCACAATCGAAACGAAGAAGGAAATTGTGCGGAAATATGAGAGTGGCGTTCGTGTGACCGATCTCGCTAATATGTACAGCATGTTGAAATCCACCATCTCGACAATTTTACAAAGAAAAGATTTGTCCAAACAATAGCCACCTTCCATTTCATTCTCCTCCTCCTCCTCCTCCTCCTCCCTTCCTGCAAGCCAAAGATGTCAACTTAAATGGCGAGTACAGTATGAAATCGTTGTTTCTGGTAGGCTGGGCACTTTTTATAATTTTTTGGTTAGTACATTGGAAAAATTATTAGTGTTTTTGGTAAATTAGGCACATTATACAACCGTTTTTATTATGAAAAGGTTAAGTAAGTGTTGCTGTGGGAGGTTTGGAGTGCATTATGGGTATTTCCATTATTTCTTATGGGAAAAATAGTTTTGACTTACAACCAACTTGACTTACAATCAGCCCTCGCAAACGAATTGAGTTCGTAAGTCAAGGGTCCACTGTAACAATAGTGAGAAACAATACAAGCCGCCACATGACCAGCCCACCTGTGCCCATCACACAATATCTGAAAATAAAGAAAGGTGGCAGTCTCAGTTAGTTTGATCTCTCAGGTCACCAAAACATTTGGATGGTGTTCTTAGAAAAAAGAGAAAAATCAACAGTTTTGGAAATGTCTGCTGTGGCAGAATGAGAGCAGCAACAAGCCATGGAATTAAATAACGGGCTTAATTAACAGCAAGAATCGGCGTCTCATTGAGAAAGTGATTGGAGAGAAATTGGTTGGAGTTTGAATCCCCAATTTAGCTGGTCATCTGTTGGCTCGTTTCACGTCTCATTTCTGTTTGACTCTCATTTAATGAAGAAAACAATCAATTCAGAGGACTGAATCCTTAAAAACAGGGCCATTAAAATGAAGGAAAAAGAATTTAATTAGCAGTGAAAACTGGTCACTGATTAGGAAGACGGTTAGAATGAAAACCTGCAGCCACTGCGGCCCTCCAGGCCTGGAGTTCGACACCCCGGCTCTAGTCAGGGGTATTGAACTCCGGTCCTGGACGGCCTCAGTGGCTGCAGGTTTTCATTCTAACCATCTTCCAAATTAGTGACCAGTTTTTGCTGCTAATTAATTTCTTTTGCTTTAGTTTTAATTCATTTGACTCAGACCCCTTAGTTATTTCTCTTTCCTTAATTAGCAGCCAAATAATAGTGAGAAACAAATACAAGGTGCCACATGACCAGCCCACCTGTGCCCATCACACAATATCTGAAAATAAAGAAAGGTGACGGTCTCAGTAAGTTTGATCTCTCAGGTCACCAAAACATTTTGACAATGTTCGTAGTACTTTACATCTCGCCTGAAGAAGGGGACTTAGCTGCCTCGAAAGCTTGCATATTGTAATCTTTTTAGTTAGCCGATTAAAGGTGCCATTTTGCTTGACTTTTCACTACATTCATAATGGCTAACATGGCACAACACCCTAGTACTACAGACAACGTTCTTAGAAAAAACAGAAAATCGACAGTTTTGGAAATGTCTGCTGTGGCAGAATGAGAGCAGCAACAAGCCATGGAATTAAATAACGGGCTTAATTAACAGCAAGAATGGGCTTCTCACTGGTTGGAGTGAAATTGGTTGAGTTTGAAAATCCCAATTTAGCTGGTCATCTGTTTCACATTTGTGTTTGGCTGTCATTTAATGAAAACAAGAATCAATTCCGAGGACTGACAGGGCTATTAAAATGAAGGGAAAATGAGTTCATTAGCAGTGAAAACTGATCACTGATTAGGAAAAGAGTGAGAATGAAAACCTGAAGCCACTGCGGCCCACCAGGCCTGCAGTTCGACACCCGTGGATGATAATAAAAAGAAAAAAAAAACTGAGTTGAACAATAGAGGGCGCTGTCTGATGTGGCCTTTTAATGCAGAGCAGTGTTTCTGAAACATTTTGGTGGTGTTCACCCAATTTTTTTTTTTTTTTTCTCCAGGCGTTATTGTGACCCTGGCACACCGAGCGCAATTGTTGGAGTGGGTGCCCCCCTTGGCAAATTAAAAAAACAATTGTTGGAGCTGAAGGGCTATTGAGTGTGACCCACTGTTTAAGCCTTTCATTTGGTGTCCTCTCTCTGTGTTTCACTTTCATCTTTAACATTTAATCTTGTTCAGAGATTGGCTAGAGACCCCAAGCCCAGTGCTGGAGCTCTGAGCATTCACTACTACAGCACTGTGCCAGCCATTTGGCATCTATGGCATAAATTGTAGAGCACCTCATCCCAGAGCCCCTTACAAAATCTTTATGCATTGGCAACACCCAGCAAGGCCTCTGCTTTGTAGTACCACACTTTAGACACTAGGGGGCCACCAAACCTGCACATTTTGGGAAGCTGGAGGACCAGAAGAGTGGAAACTGAAGGATTGGAAGACAGGATGCTGAATCCATAAGACAGCAGTGCTATCCACTTAGACACCCAGGCCTTAAAACATGTATCAAAATAAACCAGGTAGACTGGTGTGGAAAGTCACTCTGGCTCACGCAGTGAGTCACCGTTGTGGACTGGCACCAAACTGACCATATCTGTCCTTTCTGGCTTTGCCTGCCTGTTCAAGTGGCCTTGCCCAGTCCCAGTGCAGTAGCGGTCAGTTTTGTGGACTCCCAAAATAGAAGTGGTGCTGAGAAAAAATCGGCTTTGTCTGGCTTGAAGGATGACAATCTTATAAGCTCCCTGCCAATAAGCTTTGGGCACGTGTGCAAAATCTGAGCCAAAGTAGAAGGCAAACCTGGGTGGGGCACAACTTGCTGATCCATACATCTGCTTGTTTTCAAACCCACTTAATTCAGCCACTGGTTTAATAGGCTTGAGGAAGAGTCAGGAGAAAAGCAGGAATCAACCAAGGAGGGGGTGCCAGTCCATTACAGTGTATGCCCACGGGCCAGTTTAGCGTCGCTTTGTGAGATAGGACAAAGACCCAAGTAGAGCTTTCAAAATCCATATGGATGGGGCCCAGATTTGAACCCAGTTGCATTGTGTGTTTTCCAGGATTGTTTTTTTCTAATTTTAAATATTACTTTAATTTTATTGTTTTTAGCTGCCTGTTCATCTTTTGTTTTGTCTTTATGGAGAGTCTCTGCCCAGCTTTGGGAGCATTAGGGTCAACACAGGATGAAGCCCTGGTCACAACACAGAGACTTCTGTGCGCTCAAAACTTGTATAAGGATGCCTGTCCACTGCAGGGCACATGCCCATTCTCAGTCACATTGTGCCAGTTTAGAGGTGACCATTAACTTGAAGCATACCTGTGGGATGTGGGAAGAGACAACGGGGAATGTGGGAACTCCAGAGGGCTGGGAATTGAATCCAGGTCTGCGAATCTGCGAAGTATGAGCCTTCACTGCTGTGCCACTCATTATTAATAATCATAATTGTTGCTTTTATAACTTGAGTTGTAGCTCATCCAGGCCTGTTTGCTGCCTTGGCCCTGGTGCTTAGGGGATAGAAGTTTGAACCCTTGGCTGTTAGGTTAATAAGGGGTCTCAGGGGACGCTTGTGCTACTGAAGCTTTTGAGCCAATCAGGAGCGGTGTTTAGAAATACATTTGCACAGATTGTCATTAATCCTTCCGTACACGCAGCCCTGTAACATCCCAGCCCAATCCTGCCAGTATTCTCAGGACATTTTGGACCTTGGCCAGTGGCTGGTAACTGACCCACCACCTTTTTTGGAATCCAGTGGCACAGAAAGCTGGCAGAGTGCCGCCCCAGCGCCAGGCCACACTTCTGACTGGCTGCATTCCTCACGTTTCTTCTTGGAGATTAACTCTGTACCTTTTCATTCCTGGGCTCCAATTTAATCTACTAGACCTGTGTTGGGTGCTTGTTTTAGTGGAACATTCTAGAAGAATTTTAACCCTTAGTGATATTAACAGGAGTCAGAGGAACATTTGAGATTTCTTTTTTCATACGCTTTATTTACATGCATAAAGTACGGAAGCTTATTAGGGCCACGGAGAAGAAAAAAAAAATACTGACTTGGTGAAGAAAAACAAAGTATGTTGAGAAAAAAGTCGACATCTCGACTTTATTTGCGATATTTCCACTTTATTTTCGCCGTTTATGTCAAGATTAAAGTCAACATTTCCACTTTATTCTTGACATTTTAGCACAAGGTTGTTACTGGCAGCCCAGTGGGCAACTTTCATTCACCCAGGCTTCCTGAGTGGTCTGGAGTGGTACATGAGATTGTCCTTGGGCATGTGGTTTCTCCGGTCATGTTCTGGGGACTGGGTGATTGGGCATTCCCAGAAGAAGTGTTGAAGCATTTCCTTGTGAAAGGTGTACCATTGACTGTGTCTGCATCTATGATATATCATTAATTAAAAAAGAACAAATTGGTATTAGTGGGCTCCTTCCAAAAAAAACGTTAGGGGGGCGCGATTAAAACTATTATGAAAACTCGGGTCGCAAATACTTAAAGGTTGAGAAACGCTGCACTAGGGACAATTTAGGATCGCCAATTCACCTAACCTGCATGTCTTTGGATTGTGGTAGGAAACCGGAGCAGACACGGGGAGAACAAGCAAACTCCACATGCAATCCCCTAACTGCGAGGCAGCAGTGTTACTCTATGCCCCTATTAAAGAACCATCAACAGCAAATCAAATCAAACTAATATCATATTGAACAATTATTATGAAAAGTAAAGCTGAATAAATCGGACTCTGCAGCTGCATGAATAAAAGGTAAAGTGCCACTTCCGGTTAGCGGAAATAGCCCAAAAGTTGATGGAAATCTACGTCTTGTCAGGAGGGCACAACAGCGTCTCTGAAGGCTGAAAAGAGCAAACCTTCCCTCTCCTGTCCTCACAGCTTTCTACAGAGGCACTATAGAAAGTACACAGTAATCCCTCCTCCATCGCGGGGGTTGCGTTCCAGACCCCCCCGCGAAAGGTGAAAATCCACGAAGTAGAAACCGTATGTTTATATGGTTATTTTTATATTGTCATGCTTGGGTCACAGATTTGCGCAGAAACACAGGAGGTTGTAGAGAGACAGGAACGTTATTCAAACACTGCAAACAAACATTTGTCTCTTTTTCAAAAGTTTAAACTGTGCTCCATGACAAGACAGAGATGACAGTTCAGTCTCACAATTAAAAGAATGCAAACATATCTTCCTCTTCAAAGGAGTGCCTGTCAGGAGCAGAGACTGTCATAAAGACAGAGAAAGCAAACAAATCAATAGGGCTGTTTGGCTTTTAAGTATGCGAAGCACCGCGGCACAAAGCAGTTGAAGGCGGCAGCTCACACCCCCTCCGTCAGGAGCAGAGAGAGAGAGAGAGACAGACAGACAGAGAAAAACAAACAAGCAAAAATCAATACGTGCCCTTCGAGCTTTTAAGTATGCGAAGCACCGTGCAGCATGTCGCTTCACGAAGCAGCTGCACAGAAGGTAGCAACATGAAGATAATCTTTCAGCATTTTTAGACGAGTGTCCATATCGTCTAGGTGTGCGAACAGCCCCCCTGCTCAATCCCCCTACGTCAGGATCAGAGAAAGTCAGCGCAAGAGTGAGAGAAAAGTAAGCTGGGTAGCTTCTCAGCCATCTGCCAATAGCGTCCCTTGTATGAAATCAACTGGGCAAACCAACTGAGGAAGCATGTACCAGAAATTAAAAGACCCATTGTCCGCAGAAACCCGCGAAGCAGCGAAAAATCCGCGATATATATTTAAATATGCTTACATATAAAATCCGCAATAGAGTGAAGCCGCGAAAGGCGAAGCGCGATATAGCGAGGGATTACTGTATTGACCAGCAGCATCTCAGTTTGGTATGGTAGCTGCACTGCCGCTGAACAGGCGATACTTCGAAGAGTGGTGAGGACAGCGGACAAAATCATCAGGTCCTCAGTCCCATCTGTTCAAGAATTACACTACTCACGTTGCCAGAACAGATCCATTAAGATCATAAAAGATCCCACACACCCGGCACATGGGCTGTTTGAACTTCTGCCCTCTGGATAACGTTACCGCGGTATGCACTGCAGAACGACCAGATTTAACAGGGGCTTCTTCCCCCAGGCCATCAGAATACAAAACTCTGTTAAATAACCTTTGTCCTTTTGCTGTCTTAGTTACTGTGCACTTTTTTACTACAAATAGGTCTTAAGTTTACATTCTATTGTATTGTAATATTGGACAATGTTACATTGTCTATATTGTATAAATATTGTATCCGTATACAGTAATCCCTCACTTATCGCGGGAGATAGGTTCCTAGGCCGACCGCGATAACTGAATTTCCGTGAAGTAGGGACACCATATTTATTTAATTATTTAACGTGTATTTGGACGTTTTTAAACCCTCCCTGTATTGTTTACAACCCACCCTTTACTCTATTAATAACAGGGACAACTGCTAAGCAATATGAAATCGGTAGATAAGTTTACACTTACTGTATAGCGAAGTACACGTAGCAGCTTGTAGGCGGTCATGATGTCGTCGACCTTGTTGCAAAGATTCCTAAATCAGATTCCATCCAGACTACTGCCTTATCACGTCCACTTGTAACTCGTTTTGCGCCCTGGTTAAAGGACACTGCGGCCGTAGATCTTATATGCTTTTCCTCCTTTTTAAATAAAAAGAATCGTGGACTCATTGATGCTGTGATGGTGTCCTGCAGCGGTGTAGCTGTTCCCTTCCTTTAACATATCCAAAACTTTTACCTTTTCTGCAATCATTTGCATCTTCTGTTGGCGCTTGGACACGGCCCCTGAAGCAGTAGCACGTTAATGCTGAATGAGTGAGATGAGACTTCCTGGTTAATGCAGCACTCCGTCGCTGAGCCAATCAGCAGCACACAGGAACTTTAACTGCGTGCTCTGATTGGGTAGCTTCTCAGCCATCCGCCAATAACATCTCTTGTATGAAATCAACTGGGCAAACCAACTTAGGAAGCAAGTACCAGAAGTAAAAAGACCCATTGTCCACAGAAACCCTCAAAGCCGCGAAAAATCCGCGTTATATATTTAGATATGCTTACATATAAAATCCGCGAAGTCGTGAATCCGCGAAAAGTGAACCGCGAAGTAGCGAGGGATTACTGTAGTGCAATATTACAATCACTGTGAAATGATGTGCAATATTTTCTTTCATATTATATTTCACCCACTTACATTTATACTGTATGCTGTATATCTTTTGTTTTTATTGTTTGTACTGTGCTGCCTTGTGCTGTCTTAGGCTGTCTTACCTACTTTCTGTGTAAGAAGTGAAATGTTTGTAATGTCTGTATGTTGTCTTGCGTGCAGCTGTCTTTTATGTCTGCACATTGAACCTGGAGAAGCGCAATTTCGTTCAGCTATGCATCTGTTGTTGTACTGTTGTATGGTATGAATGACAATAAAGTTCACTTACTTACTTACTTTAATACAGTAGACCCTTGACTTCTGAACTCAATTCGTTTGCGAGGGCTGGTTGTAACTCAAGTTGGTTGTAAGTCAAGACTATTTTTCCCATAAGCAATAATGGAAATGCCCTTAATGTGTTCTGAACCGCCCACAGCAACACTTACTTAACTTTTTTTAATAGAAAACGGTTGTATAATGTGCATAATTTACCAAAAACACCAATAATTTTTCTAATGTACTAACCAAAAAGTTATAAAAAGTGCCTAGCCTACCAGAAACAACAATTTTATACTGTACTCACCATTTACGTTGACATCTTTGCCTTGCAGGAAGGAAGGAGGAGGAGAATGAAATGGAAGGTGGTTATTGTTTGGAAGGAGTTTCCTTATACAAATGGTGGATTTCGACATGCTGTACATATTAGCGAGATCGGTCACACGAATGCCACTCTCATATTTCCACACAATTTCCTTCTTTGTTTTGATTGTGATCGCTTTCTTTACCTTCTCTTCCTTCCTTAGCAATTATCGAAATAAATTATATAAATCACTGCACTGACCGAAATTACATCCACAAACACATGTATCTGGGCTCCGACTGACGCTTACAAATGCTCTCGGCTGTTTGTTTACAATCGCACAAGCGGATACACGTGACCGCATTCGGGTCGTAACGCAAGATGTTGGTCGTAAATCAAAACAAAACTTTTGGTCGTAAAGCAAGTTGTTCGCATGTCAGGCCAGTCGTATATCAAGGGTCGACTGTACTTGTATGCAAAACTTGGTTGACCGAAGTGAAAACGTATTCAAGTTTGTGTGTTTATACACACGCGCACACACAGTCACTTGGACAGAATTCCAAGAATAGTATTTTTGGACTCTGGGAGGTCTAAACTGTTGTCCCAGATGGATGGGGACCCTACCCAGGCGGGACGCCTGGATGGTCTCCGTGATGAACAATACCTCCCCTGGTCCACGAGGGGGCAGCCGCCCAGGTCTGCTTATGGGCCACTGGACCGGAGCTGGGACACTCATCCCTACCGGAGGACGTGGCCACCGCCAGGGGGCACCCAGACTGTTGTGAAGTCTTGGATGGCAGCACTTCCGCCACACCAGGAAGTGTCGTCAGGGGGAGCACCTGGAGCTCGTCCAGGTCAGTGTATAAGGGACCGCCTCCCTCCAGAAGCTGAGCCAGAGTTGGGAGGAAGGAGACGAAGCTTGTGAGGAGGGGAGTGGAGGTAAAAGGAAAAGAAAGAGTTGGTGGAAGAAGGCGTTGTGGTGCTGTAAAGAACATAAAAGAAGTGTTTTGGACATTCTGGTGTCGGTCTGTCTGTGTCCAGGGGTCTGCTTTCCACACTGTCGAGATTCATCAAAATCTCAATATCGAATGTTTGGACGATTGCAATACCTTCCATGTATTTTGTATAGGAGAAAATCAAAAGTTTGTCCCCGTCAATTACATCCAATTATCCTCCTTAGCATTTTCATTTTTCCTCGCAAAACACATCTAAAAAGCGTTGCATTTTTTGGATTCAAAGATTACATATTTATTAAATCTGATCTTTCTACTGTAAACGTGCAAAACACAAAGTGCAAAGTCTGAAGTGTAGACAGTATAATGATACAATAATAATGAATAATAGAAATAATGTTAATACCGTATATACTGTCTAAAAGTGTTGGTTGTGAAGTTTATCTTAAAGCACGGTGAAATACACAATCCAACGTCACAGTCCGGACAATAGTAACGTGATTCCTTGCGTTTTTTTCTTTCCAGACTGATCAGCTTCTGAACAGTAAGACTGCACATGTGTGATTGACACAGGTGTCACTTTCAGATTCAACAGAATCCCTTTCGATTGTCACTGTCCTTTTCGATTTTACTGCCTTAAGACAGATTCACTTTATCGCTGTCAAGAGCGGGCAACGCCTGGGCTGCTGAAAAACAGACACGTCTTCTCACAAGACGCCATTATGTGGATGGGAGGAGACGTGTCTGCACCGCTGCCTGGCTGACACTCGGGCCTGTCACTTGTGCATGACACGCCTATATCGTTTCTCAAACAATGCGCTCCCTCTTGTCTGATACTGTTGTATAAATGTGTGTCCTCAATGTCACATTTGTCATCCTCTTGTGTTTGGCAGGACTGGAACCTAACATGGCACACCTCAAACCCGGACTTGACCCAGTGCTTCCAGAACACAGTACTGGTGTGGATCCCTTGCATCTACCTCTGGCTGTGCGCGCCCCTCTACTTCCTGTATCTCAACAGTCATCTGCGAGGCTACATTCGCATGAACCATCTGAACAGAGCCAAGCTGGTGAGTTTGGTGGCACTGACCGCAGTCCAGCAACACAAGGGCTTGCTTAACACTGGCATTGAAGTGCGAGTGTGTGTGCGAGTCGGTGTGCGGGTGTTTGCAGGTTTATGTCCATGGATGGGTATGTAATATCGCCATCCTTCCATTTTTAAACCTGCATGTTGTATTTTTCTTTTCTTATTTAGGTGCTGTACTTTTGAAGCATAATTTATTGCTGTTTCATGTTCTGTTTCTCTTGCTCCACTTCCTTGGCAGGTAACTGGCATTTTGCTGTGGATTTTCTGCTGGGCAGATGTGTTTAACTGTTTCTGGCGAAGAAATGAGGGCCCCATAGCCCCCGTCTACCTGGTCAGCCCTATGCTGCTTGGGGTCACAATGGTAAGGGGCAGTCAGCAGTGAGATTTGTCATTAAAGTAAACATTCTCAAGGACAAAACTCATCCTGGAAATTCTTTGTTTGACCTCCTACTGTCAGGAAGACGCTTTAGGTCAATCCACGTACGCACACACAGGCTAAAAAATAGCAATTTTCCCATCTGCTATAAACATTCTGAACTCTGAATCTCCTCAGTCTGAGATCATTTTTAACTGAACACGTGCAATAAGCTATATTGGTAATGTGCAATATACTAAAATAATACAATATATAATATGTAATGTACTATTCATTAGATAGATACTGTATTAATCCCAAGGGGAAATTCACATACTCCAGCAGCAGCATACTGATACAAAAACAATATTAAATTAAAAAAGTAATAAAAATGCAGGTATAACAGACAATAACTTTGAATAATGTTAACGTTTACCCCCCTGGGTGGAATTGAAGAGTCGCATAGTTTGGGGGAGGAACGATCATTAACAGGTGCAATAACAATTTATGCTGCTGTACTTCGAGCAATAATAATTTGCTGTGGTTACTTGATCACTTAACACTGTATACGACATATTTGGAATTGTTTGACTTTTCTTTAAATGCACCTTGGGGCTGTCACAAAAAGTAATTTCATTGTGTTACACAATGACAATAAAGTGCTTGAACTTGAACTACTGTACAGTAATCCCTCCTCCATCGCGGGGGTTGCGTTCCAGAGCCACCCGCGAAATAAGAAAATCCGCGAAGTAGAAACCATATGTTTATATGGTTATATTTATATATTTTAAGCCCTTATAAACTCTCCCACACTATTATAAACATTTCCCGCACAATTATACAGCATAAACCCTTTGTATTCTCTTAGATATTAGGTAAGATTCATTGAAATTATGTATGTAAACACAGTTTACATACAGTAAAACCTAAATATTATTTTAAAGATATCGAGCGTCTCCGATATCACATATGTTACAGCCATTACGACAGACAGGCCACCAGCAATAAATACGTACAATGCAAGAAAAACTGTATACAGTAAAATGTGTGTACAGTGACACTAAACTATGTACATGTAATAAGTACTGTACGTAAATAATTAATTATAGTTACTCACCAACAATGACACGACGACTTGTCCGATAACGATGAGTGTAATTTTACTGCACAACAAAGGAGAGCGTTACAGCTCTTCTAAAGGAGCCTCTTCAGGCAACTGTTTAGCACCGCCGTTGTTCTTCTTCCAGCACTCTTCAATCCAAATCCCTAAAGCAGATTCCATCCAGACTACTGCCTTATCATGTCCACTTGCAACTCGTTTTGCGCCCTGGTTAAAGGACACTGCGTCTGTAGATCTTATATGCTTTTTCTCCTTTTTAAATAAAAAGAATCGTGGACTCATTTATGCTGTAATGGTGTCCTGCAGCGGTGTAGCTGTTTCCTTCCTTCAACATATCCAAAACTTTTACCTTTTCTGCAATCATTTGCATCTTCTGTTGGCGCTTGGGCACGTTAATGCTGAATGAGTGAGATTAGACTTCCTGGTTAATGCAGCACTCCGTCGCTGAGCCAATCAGCAGCACACAGGAAATTAACCGCGTGCTCTGATTGGGTAGCTTCTCAGTCATCCGCCAATAGCGTCCCTTGTTTGAATTCAAATGGGCAAATCAACTGAGGAAGCACATGTACTGTAGACCGCAGACATCCGCGAAGCAGTGAAAAATCCGCGATATATATTCACATATGCTTACATTTAAAATCCGCGATGGAGTGAAGCCGCGAAAGATGAAGCGCGATATAGCGAGGGATCACTGTAATGCCAGTTTTGAGTTTGAGGGCTGCCCCCTGTGGCCGGACTGGGTAAGCACACCCTATCTGGACTAAAGTACCAAGTTGGCTCTGCTGGGCCTTAAATTCTCTTCCATATTTCTGTAATGTGTCATCTAGAAACGGTGGTATAAAATGTCAACCCCCCACCCAGGGACAAGCCTTAGTTGTCCTGATCTTACTAAAGTGCCAATTATGTGACAGTCACGTGAGTGCTGATGGCTTGGGTAAGATTTGGAGGTGGCTTTTTTTTTTTTCTGCTCATCCTCTTTGTGTCTTTTTCAGCTGCTTGCCACGTTCCTTATTCATTATGAGAGGATGAAGGGGGTGCAGTCATCTGGGGTGATGCTGAATTTCTGGCTGATTGCTGTGCTTTGTGCCACTGTTGGCTTTCGCTCCAAAATCCTCCATGCCTTGCGTGAGGTAAGTGTGGTGTGATGGTTGTTGTAGGGGTTGTATCCAGCAGGGGGCGTTAGCTCCCTCGTTGGAATGAGTTTTTTTTTTTAATTGCAGCATGTTACATAACCCAAATCTATATAGATAGGATATTAAAAGGTGATCCCCCTCCCTTAGTGATATGGTGGTTAGAAATCACATAGGAGAAATATCTTCGCTTTCCTTAATGACGGTTTAGGCTGCATAACAGACGAAGGAAGCCAATGACAAGGAACTATTAGAGTGGGGGCCCAATGTGTAGAGTCTGCCATTTTCGTCGCCACGTTGGAATGATTTTCAGGATCGGATGACGTTCTCTCCCATCCGTCCGTCAGCTTCAAAGGTGTGCCGGGCAATGTTCTAAGGCTTTATACTCTTCTTTCATGTGCAGGACCCCCACTTAGGTGAATCATGCCATTCCAAACAAGGCAAAGAGGGTAGAGTTTCATGCTGAGTTTGACACACAGAAATAGTCCACATTGCACATTTCGCAGTTGTCCTTAACTTGTCTTGTCTTAAAATGCTTGCCCAGCAGTTCTTATATGGTGAACTCCTGTGTTAAATCTGGCTCTGTCAACTGTGCATGGGAGATAAAAAAAGACAAATTTATAAAATAGATTTGCACCGTGACATATTAAACTTATGTTACAGGGGTGGAAGTTGGAGGTTCATTCCGGGGGTCTTTCTCCCAGTCCGTTGTTACCGGTTGAGCTGTCTGAGGGTGGAATGCAGTGTTATATTATGCCGTGTTCACGTGCGCTTGGACTGTCCCAGCTCTCTCTGATTTCAACTTCCCCCTTCAATGCATTCACAATGCGTTTCCAGTCAGACTATTTTGAACAACGCCAAATCACTGTTATGGGGACAAAAAAAGGCAAATACAGTAATCCCTCACTTATCGTGGGAGATAGGTTCCAAGGTCAACCGCGATAACTGAATTTCCGCAAAGTAGGGACACCATATTTATTTAATTATTTAACTTGTATTTGGACGTTTTTAAACCCTCCCTGTATTGTTTACAACCCACCCTTTACTCTATTAATAACAGGGACAACTGCTAAGCAATATGAAATCGGTAGATAAGTTTACACTTACTGTATAGCGAAGTACACGTAGCAGCTTGTAGGCGGTCATGACATTGTCGACCTTGTTGCAAAGATTCCTAAAGCAGATTCCATCCAGACTACTGCCTTATCACATCCACTTGCAACTCATTTTGTGCCCTGGTTAAAGGACACTGCGGCCGTAGATCTTATATGCTTTTCCTCCTTTTTAAATAAAAAGAATCGTGGACTCATTGATGCCGTAATGGTGTCCTGCAGCGGTATAGCTGTTCCCTTCCTTCAACATATCCAAAACGTTTACCTTTTCTGCAATCATTTGCATCATCTGTTGGTGCTTGGACACGGCCCCTGAAGCAGGAGCACGTTTATGCTGAATGAGTGAGATGAGACTTCCTGGTTAATGCAGCACTCCATCGCTGAGCCAATCAGCAGCACACAGGAACTTAACTGCGTGCTCTGATTGGGTAGCTTCTCAGCCATCCGCCAATAGCATCTCTTGTATGAAATTAACTGGGCAAACCAACTGAGGAAGCAAGTACCAGAAGTAAAAAGACCCATTGTCCGCAGAAACCCGCGAAGCACCGAAAAATCCGCGTTATATATTTAGATATGCTTACATATAAAATCCGCGAAGTCGTGAATCCGCGAAAAGCGAACCGCGAAGTAGCGAGGGATTACTGTAAAGTTAAACTGAATATTTCCTGGCAATAAAGAGCAATGTTTATTAATTAAATGTGTATCTCTTCTCTCCAAATGCAATCTGACTGACAGCATTTCATTTTTACCTGTCCAGGTTATATTTTTTGTTAACTAAGTTGAAAGGTCAGTGTTGCATCACAACTAAGAAAATTTGAGAAATGTCTGCCTTTTAGTTCCGAGCTCGTAGAGCATTCAAATGGAATTTCTGACGTGGATTTTTGTCTTTACTGTATATCTGTTAGCAAGTGAATGCAGCATTAGGATTGGCTTGGCCTGTTCCAGTGCTGACCCCTGGTGGTGGGATGTCCTAATCATTCAGTGCAGTCGTGTAAATTCTTTGGATCAGAAAGCCTTAAATACTCACTCTCGGTCATGTACATGGTAGCCACATTAGTAGTGGAATTCTGTCTTCATATTTGCAGAGACTTAGCTCTCTGTTAGGCTGGATTTATACTTCGCGCGATGCAACGCATGCTGCAGAGGACGCTCCTGCCACGCAAGTGTTGTACTGTTTATACTTGCGCACGTACTTTACGTAAATCTGGAGGAATCCACCAGGTGGCAGTGTGAGATATCATCACGGTGAGAACACGTTCGGCTTCGCTGTGTTGTGAATTGTCTGGAACACCCATTAAATTCCGATGACACCTTACCGCAATATCTCTGGAAAGGATGTTTAATGATTAAACCCATCAGTCCAGGGATTTGTCCATTTCAGCTAGTATTGGCCCTGGACGAAGCATCAGCTCATCGCAAGGTGAATACAAGCACACACATACACACTGGCGTCATTTTAGTGTAACCAAATCTGCATATTTTTGGAAGGAAACTGGAGCACACGGTGGAAACCCAGCAGGAAAAACATGGAAACTCCAGGCAGGGAATATCAGCGACGTGACTCCCTACAAGACAGCAGCGCTAACGCTCTGCCGCCATGTCACCCCCATGTGTGCCATTATTAACAGCATTCATTATTTAAACAAAATTACCGATTTATCTGTAAAATGTAACATACATACTTCAATGCATTTCATCATGAAAGGGATATCAAGTATAAATCTAAGGATTCTAAATGTGCAGAGAGCTGAAATGTCATACATTTAATGTGCTCAGTGTGGCGATCTATTGCTGTTTGCCACTGCTGTCAGTACCGGAGGAAGCCCAAGTAAAAAAGACGGCACAGAAGACGGTATGTGAGACTTTTAAAATGTATCGTGTCGTTACGATCGGGGATATGCAATGCTTGAATATAAAAGCACCACGAATGCATCTGTATGTCGGCATTTTGCTTCACCACTTTGAACTATTCATCAAACATCGAAGGGCGCACAACGATCTCGTAGGATCCACAAAGCGGCTTTCTGTCACATGTTGACATTGTCCAGAGACTCTGACGACACATTCCAACATTTAGCACACTGCGCCCCCCCGACTTTTTGCTGGTACTGCAACTCGCACACGCGTCGCGTTAATTTCTGAGGACCTGCTCAGAGGACGCATCAAATGAACATTAGGAACGCGCGGCAGCCATGATGAGTATAAACGAGCCCTTAAAAGACTAAAAAGGGGTCCTGTAATGTGTGTTCTTGTGCCTTTAGATACTGGCTGCCACCCTCACATGCTTAACCGATACAGTGCAGTTGCTTCCTAGTTTAGGCAGCGTGCAGATCTGCTGGTTTTGGAGTCGATCCTGGTGAACCCCACAAATACATCACATGTTCACTGCAGGTGTTTCTGTATTGCTGAAGCGTTAAGCCCTTAGTGGTACAGAAGGGGGTTTTGTCCCATGTCACCTTCTTTCCAGTGGCTTCTTCGTGCTCTGCCAATTATACCAGACATTGGTTTTCCTCAATAAGGGAAGCTTAAAGGGGATCAGTCAAGTTTTTCTGTCTTTGGGATTTGAATTCTTCCCACAAGTCATTACTAGACTAGTGATGTCACCGATCTGCTCCTCTCTGGCAATTTACATGAAAACTGGCACATCATTTCGTGACATAATTTATTTTTTCAAAACTCCCACATGAAAGTGTACTTTTTGCAATTAAAAGACAGAAAAACGTGACTGCCTTTAAGTCCTGCCACGTCCTCCTATCCATGCCCACCCCACAGACTTCTCTGTTGCTACATTGATGAGCATAAATAAGCAAAGATAACAACCCAACACGTTCATAGAGGACTGATGCCAGTCCTAGTAGCACTGGGCACAAGGCAGATAACCATCCCTGGATGGTCTAGAAGCCCACTGTGGCACTGACTTGCACAAATTTAGATGCCAGCTTAGGATTGCAAATTAAAATCAAAGTACCCAGAGAAAATGCACAGAGATATGGGAAGAATGTGCAAACTGTACCCAGACGTTGACTTGGCATGGATTTGGGCACTCTGCTACCCATAAAGAAAGCGCATTAAGCAAAATTTATCAGCATTGAGAGTCCTGTGGAGAAAGTCCAGAGGTCCCTGTCGCATGCAAGGAAGGTACAATGAGAGAAATGTTAGGGAAATGTTCAAAGTTCCTGCTTGAGACGACTCAAGATATTTTGTTGCACTCATATGAATTTCTGGTTGAGATTTGCAGAGAAACACAAGATGGCTCTCGATTTTTTTGATATGTTGTGGTCCACGCACAATAAGATATCAAAGGTGAGCGTGATCACAGAAAGTGAAATGTGCAACTGGCTCGTTAAACACGGGAGAGGTTCACTCTAGGCCACAACTTGGTGAATTGGGTTAGCATTGTTTTCTTTGAATTGTCCCACTAGGAACATTAGGAACTAGGACATTTTCCAACTTATGTTTCCCATTGTATGTGAACACAGAAAAAGGCCAAAGATTGGTGGGACAGACTGCTTGGTTCTGCTTAAAGCTTCCACTATTAGGTGCCTGTGATCCTCTCTGCCTTTTGGACTATCATGTGTCTGCCCTTCATATGGTGGAACCTGCTTTCTCCCCCATTCTCAATTCTTTAAACCATGGCGTTTACTAGTGTATGAAGGATGGGTTTGTGGGGGAACTAGGAGGTCTTCAAAGGTTTGGTGTCTGATAATTTCTCACAGCTCCATGAGATACCTACTGTAAGTCTTTAGGTTCCCTTAGCAGAGGTCTTCTCCTTTGCCATTCACTGTGGCAGTGAAGGGGGGAGATGAGCACTTTTTTCCCCCATTCTCCAAGCTCATGCAATGTGTTGGCTTTACTTCATTTCCTAATGCTCTTCCTTTTCTTCTTTCCCTGGGTCCCCCAGCCTTCAAGAGTCTCCGTGTTCAGCTATACCACCTTTTACATTTACTATGCCCTGCTGCTCATCCAGCTGTTACTCGCCTGTTTCACAGACCAGCCTCCCTTCTTCTCAGAATTTGGGAAGGATGCAGTAAGTATTGGGGGGTCGGTGGGTGTGCTGCACCGAATTCGGTGGTTATTGCTCAGGTTAGAGCAGGGCTGTCTTAATAGCATCATAGGCCCCCGGGCAAAGTAGAGCACTGAGGACCCCGTTTTGATAGCAAAACAGAAACCTACATACAGTAGGCATTAGAAAAAACGTGGGCCCCTATGCTTGTGCAACTGCCCAGTGTGCCCATGCGTTAAAATGGCCCTGGGTTACAGATCTTGATGGGATTTTTTTTTTTGATTTGTCCTTCAGTAAAGCCTACTGCTTGATGGAGACCAATCACTGCTCTGTTGGTCTCTGGGGCTGATGGGGTGGATTAGGTTTACATTTAATCATCCCATCTAATTAACTGAATCATTCTCTTCATCCGGATTGGCCCCAGCAGACCTCCGTGATATAGCGTTTGGATATAGCGGGTTGGATAATGGATGGATGGATTCTCTTCATCCTCTTTATTAGTCAAGTCATTTTATTGAAAGTCATTGCTCCATAATATCTTAAAATTAGATTTAAAGGATTGATTTTAGTTTCAGATGTGACCCCCTTAAATCCTTGTCCCCGGTTGACTCTCAGTCTATCTGACCTCCTTCCCTCAGTTCTAATTGCACCTCAATCCCTTATTAACTTCTTCAACTCATCCCCCAGTTGGTCACCATTGTTCGGTTCACCCTCATTTCACTGGTATTCATGCTCACCTCCTCCTTTGTGCTCCAGTTACACTCCTCTCCCGTCTGTCCATTGGTGTTCCCACTGAACTCTTCCCAGATCTGCTGCTCTCACTGGATTTTCTCCATTTTGGTTTAATTGACATTTGGTGGAGTAAGAAAGGTCACTTAATGGATTAGTGCAGAGATTGTCGTTTCAAATGTTTTCTTCTCCGAAGTTAGGAGATCTGTAATTCATTCCAATCCTCCACTTCACCCCAGTTGCCCCTCCAACAGTATATCTACATTCCCTCCATCAGCCCATCTCCTCCTAACTCCTCCATCTCATTCTGGGCTCCCTTAACACGCTAGTAATAATTTGCTTCCTTTGCCCACGATGCCCATGTATATCTGTGTTCCCTTTTTAACTTTATTCTTCTCATCTCTTTCACCTCCCTGTTAATGCATCTTTGCTCCTCTTCAAACCCCAAGTGTCCCTTCCATTAGTCCATCTGTGTTCCCATTTAACTATTTTCCCGTCAGCCCAGTTGAGCTCCTCACTGGTCCCTGTTCTGTATGAATCAGTCTGCCTTATGAATTCCTCCCTAGTGAATTTATGCCCTTCTCCTATCATTAAGTCTCTCCACAAATCTCAGCTGTGCCCTTCACCGTCAGTTCACTGGTATTCACACTTTCGTCTTCACCCTCATGCCAGATGCCCCCTGCCTCCATCAGTCATTTGGTATTTGCACTTAACCAAGTGCGTTTCCTGTTAACTTCTTCCCTTGGCTGAAGTGGCCTCCCTCCATCAGTCCATTCAATATGAACTTTTACACCTCATCCCAGTCTCTCACATTTTATCACCATTACACTCTAATATCGTTTACTTCCTCTTCCCATGTTGCCCGTGTGTGTGTGTTCTTTCCACTCATCAATTTTGCGTTGGCTCATTTGGGCCCCTCGTTGGTCTTTGTTTTATGTGTCATTGTTTCTATTGACTCCTTCCCCTCATCCTAGTCTTCTTCATTAACTCTTCCCAGTGTGATGAACCTTCTTCTCAATCCAGTGTCATTCCTGCTTAACTTTCCCTCAGATCCAGAGGTGCCCTACGCCCACGATTCATTGGTATTCATGCCTCCCTCCTCGCTCTCTTTCACTCTAGATGGGCCGCTCTCCCTCAGTCCATTGGCATTCCCACTTAACTCTTCCCAGATGTGTCTTTTGGTTTTCTCCATGTCGGTTTAATTGATTTTTGGTGTATAAAGGAAGTTCACTAAATGGATGGATGGATTTTAATTTCAAATATTGGCCTCGCCCCTGTTTGGAGACCTGTAATCCAATCAAATCCTCCACCTGATTCCCAGTTATCTGTCCGTCAGTGTTTCCATTTCCATTCCCTCCCGTTTGTCCCATTTTTCTGACCCGTCTCCTCTATTGACTCCTCCTCCAGCACTTGTGCACCCTCCTATCAGTTCAGAGGCATTGCCATTTAACCCCTCCTCCTAAGCCCAACTCAGTCCATTGGTATTTGCATTCCAGATGTAACCCCTTTGGACTTTGGGGCACTTTAGTTTGCCCCGCTTGATTTTTATATTTTATTTTTATATTTTTTTCCTTCTCCGATCCCTCTAGAATCCATGCCCCGAATCGGGCTCCAGCTTTCTGTCCAAGATTACGTTTTGGTGGATTTCAAGGTATTCCTATCTTCATTTTTCCATTGCAGTTATCTGCTCAGTATTCTGAACCTGTGGGCTTATCTTTAACTGACCATTTGGTGGGCTCCATGTCTCATATAATTTCCTTATGGAAGATGCTATATAAATTTGTTGATTCAAAAGCCTGGTATCGCCCATTCATTGAGTAATGCTCACCCCATGGCTACCTTATAAAACGTCATCTTTTCTATGTTGTCTTTTTTTTTTTTTTTGTCACCACTCTGCTGTTCAGAGTTTGAAAGTCTCTGCCAGGTCACTATGGCAACTAAATGGCTGGCATAACTAAATGCTACCCATGCAGTTCAGCTTCCTGCAAGTTCTCTTTCTCAGTCTGAATTTTACTGGGAGAAGCCCATCTTGTGTTCTTTTGTGAGGAGAGCAAGAATGGCTTTGGTCAGGTGCCGTGGTGTGGCGACCCTGCCACCTTTTGTGCTACCCATTACTAATGAAAGGATTTTGATCGCTCAAAAGGGTGAAAAATGGGGTGACAGAAGAGGATGTACTGTATGTCCCAGGGCTTGGTGGTGAACAGCACAGTCACCTTTTACATGACTTGGCGGCATGCGTATCCCAGTGGGCCAAGCGCACATGATCATGTGCATCCCATGGATCAGGCTGTGTGCCAGACTCGTGCTGACCTCCCCAGCTTTGATTACATCACTATTGTCACATTTCCACCCCACCAGGATGATGATCAAGGGATACAAGAAACCCCTGGAAGAGCATGACCTGTGGTCTCTAAACGAAGAGGACAAGTCTCTAATAGTGGTGCCCCAGCTGTGCCACAGATGGAAGCAGCAATGTGCCAAGGCCAAGAGGTAAGTAATGGTGTTTTAGTTTGGTGAGCTTTGTCTGGTGTGGACTGTTAAGTTCTGAGAATTCAGCCCTTCAGGGACAGGAGAGACAGCTGGGCACTTAAAGTTGGTTGTGTTAAGAGTTGGCCAGCCTGCCGGTGGTCGCATTTGGATTCTCCGTCTGTGAATTCCCAAATATACAAACAATCAACATTTCAGCACAGATGAGGACCCGATCCTATCCTGGAAGTGTTTAGTTCAAGGCACACCCTGTGGTTTCCTTGACGAGGGGGGGGGCATAGGGGGGTTCATTCATGCACACACACCCACACTTGCTAGTACTTAGCCAGCTTTTACATTTGACTGTGCCCAGGCTGGAATCTGAAGCCAGAAACTGAGCGACCGGGCAGCATTTAAATACTGAAATAAGCAAACATGACAGCCCAGCGTTACGCATGCTGCTTCAGTCCAACGATGATGGGTGACCGGGCCTGGTTTAGTGTGGAGCATCCTGGAAGCAGCTTCTGTAGCCGAGGATCGACTGCCAAGGTCCCTGCCTTCGGCCACCACCCAACTCACACTGCACCCGACCTCCTTGGCCCTTCCCATAGGTGGCCACGTTGCCTCTTCGGGCTGTGTCCGGCCACCAGGCGCTCGCCATCGAGCCCCACCTCCAGGCCTGGCTCCAGAGGGGGGCCCCGGTGACCCGCGTACGGGCAAGGGAAAACGCCGTCCAAAGTTTTTAGTCATCATATGAGGTTGTTTTGAACCGCACTTTGTCTCATCCCTCACCTAGGACCAGTTTGCCTTGGGTGGCCCTACCAGGGGCATAAAGCCCCGGACAACAGAGCTCCTAGGATCATTGGGACACGCAAACCCCTCCACCACGATCCTGCCTCAAGTGGAGGAGTTCAAGTATCTCGGGGTCTTGTTCACGAGTGAGGGAAGAATGGAGCGTGAGATCGACAGGCAGATCGGTGCGGCATCCACAGTGATGTGGGCTCTGCATCGGTCTGTCGTGGTGAAAAAGGAGCTGAGCCATAAGGCAAAGCTCTCAATTTACCAGTCGATCTATGTTCCTACCCTCACATATGGTCATGAGCTATGGGTAGTGACTGAAAGAACGAGATCGCGAATACAAGCGGCTGAAATGAGTTTCCTCCGCAGGGTGTCTGGGCTCTCCCTTAAAGATAGGGTGAGAAGCTCAGTCATCCGGGAGGGGCTCAGAGTAGAGCCGCTGCTCCTCCGCATCGAGAGGAGTCAGATGAGGTGGCTCGGGCATCTGATCAGGATGCCTCCTGGACGCCTCCCTGGTGAGGTGTTCCAGGCACGTCCAACCGGGAGGAGGCCCCGGGGTAGACCCAGGACTCACTGGAGGGACTATGTCTCCCAGCTGGCCTGGGAACGCCTCAGGATTCTCCCGGAAGAGCTAGAAGAAGTGGCCGGGGAGAGGGAAGTCTGGGCATCTCTGCTCAAGCTGCTGCCCCTGCGACCCGACCTCGGATAAGAGGAAGAAAATGGATGGATGGATGGATGAATCCTGGAAGCAGACCCCTGACCAGTGGGCTACACACTCATCTCCTGTTAATGGTACACTGACTTAGTGACTTGGTTGGCCATAAAAGCAGTTGAAGATTCCCTGTGTGCTTTGGTTTCTAATCCAGTGGCGTGGAATGGCAGACATGGAAGCCGATCAGCGGTTCTCCTGCAGATAAGTGGGTTGTTGCTGCTTGCTTAGGGACGCACATACGTCAACTAAAATACAATTTTGTGGAGTGGTCCTTTGGTGGATGTACTTCTGAGATGCATTTCATCTAAGATGCAGCTGAGATCGGAGCCATCTGGACTGCCGGCTCAATGAGTCAAGGTGTGAGGGGTTGGTTGGTTGGTGCAGCCTTTGTTTATTGGGGTTACATACCTGTTGTTCAAAACCTAGTGGTCACTAGGGGGCATTAGTGAGAACTCCAGATACTGGCCAACTTCCCACACAAGTCCGAACGCAAAGTCTCTTCTTGTCCAGTCTGACACTTCAGCCTTTCACTCTTCCATGTTTTATCTGCAGGTTTCTTGAGACGGTGTACTCCCCAAAACGTGCAAATAAAGCCACAGCAGCAGAAAAAGATGGCGGGCTGGAGGAAGAAGAAATCCTCTTGGTGAAACGTCCCAAGAAGAACAAGGAGCCGTCACTCTTCCTGGCTCTCTGCTACACCTTTGGGCCTTACTTCTTTGTAACCTTTGCCTACAAGTTGGTCCATGACCTGCTCATGTTTGTTGGACCTGAAATCCTAAAGTAGGTGTCTCTTAGATTTTTGGGAGTGTAGCCCTTTAACTTTCTTACCTGGTTACATAACTTAAAATTGTCACCTCCAGTTCAGAGGTGAGGGGCCTGGAGCTTATCCCACCACCACCATCAAGTGTGAGGCATAATCCAACCTTCCCAGGCACACCAGTTGCATTTTTGGTGCAGTCTTTCAAATTGCAGTGTGTAGGAATAAGGCTGTCACACTTCCAAAAAGGGGGGCACCAGCAGGTGGAGTAATTCATGACAGTCACTCAAGTGGGAGTGAACCGACCATCTTTAGCCAGTGGGGGGGGCACAATGCTCACTAGTCACAGCATTTCTTTTTGGCTGTTTACTAACATGGCATTCTCCATCTGTCTTAGTCTAACTTGGGGTCTCTATCCAGGCAGCCCCTGCTCCATTGTAGTGGCCAGATAACCTTACATGCCTGTCTTTGCGATGTGGCAAAAAGACCACATAGGTGTTGCGTCTGTAGACCACTGAGTCATCATCCCCTTTGCCAGTATAGTGTGGAGCCAAAAATGTATCCCTTAAATATCAAGGAATCATTTTCTGTGGTGTCATCTTACAGTGGATTCGGGAATTATTTACACCCCTTCTCGTTCTGCTCACACTTTACGTTTAATGGATACATTTTGCCATATTTGCTCATCAGTCTACCCACAGTGACCCATAATGACAAAGTACAAACATGCTTTCAAAAATGTTACCAAATTCCTGCAAGTATTCAGAAACTTAATTCAGTATTTTGTGGAACCCCCTTTAGCAGCAGTTTCCGCTTTGAGTCTTCTTGGTAATTTTTCTATAAGCTTTGCACACCTGGATTTGGGCAGGTTATCCCGTTCTCCCTGGCAGATCCTCTCAAGCTCCTTTTGATTGGAAGGGAAGTGTCTGTGAACTGCCATCTTCAGGTATCTCCACACACGTGTTTTAAGTTTGTGCCACTCAAGGACACTCCGAGACTTGTCCTGAAGCCCCTCCGGCGTCGGCCCTCTCTGAGGTGGTAGCAGGTTTTCTTCAATGACTACTCTGTATTTAGCTGCATTTATCTTTCCCTTAATTCTGACCATTCCACCTATCCCTGCCCCTGCATAGCATGATGCTGCCACCGCTGTGCTCCACTGCAGGCAGGTGATGAGCAGCGCCTGGTCTTCGCCAGGCCTAGTGCTTGGAGTTCTGCCCAAGGATTTCAATTTTTGTCTCATTTTTCCTCATGTTCTAAGAGTACTCTAATGCCATTTGGCAAGCGCCAAGTGGGACTTGTTGTAAACGCCTGATTTGATGAGAGTGCTGTTGAGATGGTCGTCCCTGTCCTCTCATCTCCGCAGAGGTCATCTGAAGCTCCGTTAGAGTGACCTTTGGGTTCTTGGTCGCCTCCATCACTGGGGCCCTTTTTTCCAGGTTACTCACTTTGGCAGGATGGCAAACTCTAGGAAGAGTTCCTCCATTTCACAGTCCTTGAGGCCACGGTGCTCCTGGGAACATTTACGGCTTTAGACATGTTTTATTTTGTTTTTCTCCGTCTCTCTCTCTTGCCCTGTTCAGTGCCTCAGCACAATTTGATCACGGAGGTCCACAGACAGTTCCTTGGACTTCATGACTTGGGTTTTGTCCTGATATGCAGTGTGGATTGTGGGACCTTCTATACACGGGGGGACATGTGGGCCTTTCTACACGATGTCCTGTCAGTTCAGTTTGCCACAGGTGGACTCCAGTCAAGCTCTAGAAACATCTCATGGAGAATTAAAGCAAACGGGAGGGACCTGAGCACAATCTGGAGGGCCACAGCAAACACACTGAATACTTCCAGAAATGAGAGATTTCAGTTTTAATTTTTTAGAAATTTATTTCTGAAAATTGACTTTGTCATTACGGGTTTTTAACTGTAGATTGACGGGCAACAATGTCAGATTTAAATCCATTTAAAATGTAATCCAAAACATATTAAAGTGTGCACAAAGCAAGAGGGTCTGAGTATTTTCTGAATTGAATGTCTAAGAATTTATGATTGGGGTGGGAAAAAAATGTCCCTTTGGTGATGTAGCATGGAGCCACAATGCATACCCGGAATATCAAGAGATACATTTATATAGTGTCTTGCAAAACGGACAATTACACTGAGCATTCAGTGGGGGGGGCGGATTTCAAAGATTTAATAATTCATCAGATTACGTTTCCTGATTTTACTGAGTAGGAATTTCCATCGGAAGTACCAGACCAGGGGGTGGGCAATGTCAGTCCTGGAGAGCCACAGTGGGCACTGGTTTTCATTGCTTTATTTGAAAGGTCCAATTTCAGACCTTTTTTTAACTTTATGGTTTGTTAGTCTGCAGTGTAAGGTTCTTATAATGTAGATTTTTTTTTTCCTTTACAAGGATGTCATCCAAATGATTTGAAGCCTAAAACGGATCATTTTCAGCCTGTCACATTTTCTATTACACAAGGGGGCTCCGCCCCCTGCATGCTTCGCTCGCCTACCCCCGGCATTTTGAACCCGTGCCCGGCGGGCAGCCGTAGGTTGCTTTTGTATTGGCCTCTCTTTCAACCTCATGTAGCATTTTTATAGACTTCGCTAATGGGTGATTGTTTATGACCTTGGTGACGTTTCTCATTATAAGCTCTGCACATTGTTTGTTTTCAGGAAGCTTCATTTGTTGATAGATTGCGTCATCTGGATCTAAGATGAATATTTCTGCAAATTTGCGTTGGTGATTTGTTTCAGGGTGCACTGTTCCAATGCGATGCAATATTTGTCCACATATGCGAAAGCAGTATGGGCCATTGCCAGCTGGTGGCCTGATATTTACTCCGGTAGATGCAAAAGCAAATGAACCATTGTAGGATCTAATGCAGTGCATAAAGTTTTTACTTTCAGGTACATCGTTAGTTAGAAGCTTCCGTAGATATTCAGGATATTCATGTAAAGGAGGCAGTCTAACTCGACCCTTTTGACAACAACGTGTAAATTCATTAGATGTATTGCCAGTTGTTTCTTCAGGGAAGTTAAGTGAATGACAATGATTGGAGCCGAGACAGTTTTTCTTCCGCGGTTTCAGAAGCGCGTTGTAGGCGCCTACGTTTATTTTTTTTCTTTCATGCGAGCTCATCTTTGTGGTCCCGTTACTCGAGCCGTATCATTTTGCACCCGTGATCGTGAATGCATGACTTGTCTGTTCTTTATCGTTAGTAATATGGGTAAGTAATAAGCAGGATCGCACTTACTGTTAATAGGGAGCGTTCTCTGTGGTTGTACGGTTAATAGTGCATCACTGTAATGAGATTCACCCACGCTGTATAGTTTGTACGTGTTCAGATGACGTATGTTTAATACGGAGCGGTCGTTTCTTCTTCTTATTACCCATCAGGTGTTGCGCCTGTGTTATCTGTGGTTGTCCTGTTAATATTGCATAACTGTAATGTGATTCCAATATGTAGTGTAGTCCGGTTTCTTGTTGTTAATGTATGACGTCCGGTGCCCGCGTGCGGTTTTTTAGAAGTGCGTGGATTATGCTGTGTAGTGTGTACGTTGATTTCAGATGTGCGTTGTAGGCGAATGCTCCTATCGTAGTATCTGCCGTTTTCCGTACAACAATTCGCTTTCCGTAATATCTCGGGGTTGATGTGTGACCCTTGGTGGACTCCGAAGTCTGTCCCGTGTTACTCTGGTGCGGGGGGGGGGGTGACTCCTCTTGTTCCGTACCATCTCGGGCTTGATTTGTGAACCTTTGTGGACTTCGTAGTATGTCCCGTTTCACTGTGGGGCGGAGATAATGTGATTCAAATATGTTGTTTTGTCCGTATTTGTGGGGTTTCTGTATGATGTCGGGTGTTTGCTTGCGGTTGCTCTTTCGTTTTTGAGCGTTAATCTCGGGCTTGATGGGTGACCCTTTGTGGACTCCGTAGTCTGTCCCATTTCACTCTGGGGCGTGTGTCGGACTCCTCTTTTTTGTGTGCTATGGGCTTTGTGTGGCGCCTGCGTCTGACTCCTTTTTTTTTTTTTTTTTTTTTGTGTGTGCTATGGGCGCGTTGCCTCATTTCTTATTTCTGTTAGTTGGAGGGGGGCTTTGTGTGGCGCCTGCGCACTATGTCTTTTGCGTCCACGGGCAGGTCCCTGCGTTCATATCCGGTTTACCATTCTCATTTAGTAATATGGATGTTTTATTAAACCAGACAGTGCATGATGAACACACACAGATGTAAATGGAAACACCCTGGATGGAGAAGTGCTGGCTGCATTGTCATTTATGTCTTATTGCTGATAAGCAGCCATTAAAGCAGTGAATGCAGCTGTTTCAAGATTGAAATAAGCAATCGAGGGTGGGGAACCTTAACACGCAAGACCACTAAAATGAAGCATCAAAATGGTATAGGGTGGTCCAGGTCTAATTATGCAGTTTTCATTACGCTGTAACATATTATGTTTATTACATAGAGAATTCACAGCTCCTGCCCTGCACATAGAGATTTCACTTAAAATGCTTTTTGTTGCCGATAGATGGCAGTACCTGCCCTGCACTCCAAAATGGCGGGGAGACGGTTGTCAGTCGAACAGTTGCATAATTAGATCTGGACCACCCTGTAAGCAATATGTTCTTCATCAGCAATAATTGACTTCTCATTAAGAAAAACTGGGTTGGAGCAAAAAACCAACAGCCACTGCGGCTCTCCAGGACCGACATTGCCCACCCTTGCACCAGACTATCTGAGTGGCCAGGGCGTGTGGTGTGTAGTTGACACTGCAAACTAAACTTCTCCACCTTGTCTTTGGCTCACTTGCCAGGTTGGCAGACTCGCAACTCGGCTAAAGCACGTCTGTTGCTAGTTGAATATGTTGGAGTCGAGGAGAGTTTGGTTTAGGGGCGACAGAATAAGAATTTTGAGTCGGCATTTTGCGAGTGTCTCTTTATACACCCCTCAAGCTGCCACCGCCTCCTCCTCCTCCTCCTCTTCCTCAGCCCACCCCTAACCTTCGCTTTTATCCTTTCCTTTGCAGGCTGCTGATTCGCTTTGTGAATAACTCCAGCGCCCCCTCCTGGCAGGGCTACTTCTACACTGCCTTACTTTTTGTGTGTGCCTGTGTGCAGACGCTCATCTTGCAGCAATATTTCCATGTGTGCTTCATGACGGGCATGCGACTGCGGACTGCCATTGTGGGAGCCGTGTATCGCAAGGCGATGATCATCACCAATGCGGCTCGCCGCACCTCCACTGTTGGGGAGATTGTGAACCTCATGTCAGTCGATGCCCAGCGCTTCATGGATCTCGTCACCTATGTCAACATGATCTGGTCGGCACCTCTGCAGGTCATCTTGGCACTGTACTTCCTGTGGCAGGTAGATGGTTCAAGGTTGATCGGCACCTTAAGAACAAGGTGGCTTCCCAAACATGGTTTTCCACTGAGCGGTTACACTTTTTTTTAGATCATTTTCTTTTCCCTCCCCTTAGAATCTGGGTCCTTCTGTCCTGGCTGGCCTGGCTGTCATGATCCTGTTGGTCCCAGTGAACGCAGTTATTGCAATGAAGTCCAAAACCTATCAGGTGACCGTCTGTAGTCTCTAATGGCAGACAGATGAGCTATTTACTATATTTTGTGCCAGCAATTCTTACTGATTGGTGTCCTCCATCTTGTAGGTTGCTCAGATGAAAAACAAGGACAACCGGATTAAGCTGATGAATGAAGTCCTCAACGGGATCAAGGTGCTCAAACTCTATGCCTGGGAGCTGGCCTTCAAGGGCAAGGTGCTAGAAATTAGGGAGAGCGAGCTGAAAGTGCTAAAGAAGAGTGCCTACCTGTCCGCCGTGGCCACGTTTACATGGGTGTGCGCCCCTTTTCTGGTGAGTGAAACCCAAATGCCTCCCCCTTTGTCACTGGCTACCCTAATTAAGCACTGGTGACGTTTGGGATGCTTATCCTGGAGTAGTGAGTGGAGTAGTGAGGCTGAAATGTGAAAAGGCGATGCCTTCATCTTCTCCTTGCAGGTTGCCCTGTCCACGTTTGCTGTTTATGTGCTGGTGGATGAGAAGAACATCCTCGATGCACAGAAGGCTTTTGTCTCTTTGGCGCTCTTCAATATCTTGCGCTTCCCCCTCAATATGTTGCCGATGGTTATAAGCAGCATTGTGCAGGTCAGTGGGATGCGGGTATGTGGGGGGCCATGTGCTGTTCATCTATGAATTGGGCAGCTGGTTTAGTGGGGGGAAAACCTAAAGAGCTACTGTGGTCAGGGCAGGATTTTTTGTTTTTACCCATCATTCCCAACTTTTGTTTTGGCTGAAGGCTAGCGTCTCGATGAAACGGCTTTGTGCTTTCTTGTCTCACGAGGAGCTGGACGAGGACAACGTGGACCGCAAGGCCATCGCTGGATGTGAGTCGTCTTATGCCTTCTCTTCAATAACGTAATTTTTTTTTTTTTTGTACACAACCTCTGAAAATGCCACAGTGGGATGTGCCATCCTGCTGCCAGTCTAGCTGGAGTGCCCCCTAGTGTTTAAAGCATTGCAGGATCAATCTTTGAGCAAGTTGCTTAACACTCGGCTTGTAGAAAAATGCAAATTGTTGTACTTTTGTGATTTGTAAGTCACTTTGGACAGCGTGAATGTATTGATGAACCCCCTTCCCAGCCTGACAATGTCCTTTTCTTTTGCAGCACCTAACAGCATCGTTGTCGTCAACGGTGCATTCAGCTGGTCAAAAGACGACGAGTCCATCCTTAAGAGGTGAGCAGGCATCTTGCGGTCATGTGTCTGTCCTCTTGGTGTCTCCAAAGGAAAGCTGCTGGGCACTCCCATGTGGACGTTTACTCTCTTACTCTCTTGTGCAGGGTCAATGTGACGATACCAGAGGGCGCCTTAGTGGCTGTGGTGGGCCATGTGGGTTCTGGCAAGTCGTCACTGCTTTCTGCGCTGCTAGGCGAGATGGAGAAGAAAGATGGCCTTGTCTATGTGAAGGTACGGCCCGTGTTGTCTCATTTATTTGTGGCCTCACAGCCTCTTGTCTGACTCTTGCTCTGCCTTCCCCCCAAGGGTTCGGTGGCTTACGTTCCCCAGCAAGCGTGGATCCAGAATGCCACCCTGAAAGGCAACATCCTCTTTGGTCGTCCAAAGAATGAGTCCTGGTACCAGCAGGTGCTGGATGTGTGTGCCCTCCGGCCTGACCTTGAAGTTCTGCCAGCGGGAGACGAGACTGAAATTGGAGAGAAGGCAAGTGGTTTGTGGTTGGGTGTCTGTTTCTTCTCAAACTTCACCTTGGATTTTTAAGATGATGTGCCTTCTTCCTTGTAGGGTGTCAATCTGTCTGGTGGGCAGAAGCAGCGTGTGAGCCTGGCACGTGCGGTCTACTGCGATACATCAATCTATCTGCTTGACGATCCTCTTTCTGCTGTCGATGCCCATGTCGGGAAGCACATCTTTGATAAAGTCATCGGCCCCAAGGGGATACTGCAAGGCAAGGTTAGAGGGACGTGTGGCCTGTCTTAGGGAGGCAATTTGGACAGGGAAGGAAACGCCTTTTGGGAATGTACTGATGTCTGTGTCTCCTGCAGACGCGAGTCCTGGTGACCCACGGAATGAGCTACCTGCCCCAAATGGACCTCATACTGGTGATGGTGGATGGGCAGATCACGGAGACCGGGTCCTACCAGGAGCTTCTAGACCAAGGAGGTGCCTTCGCTGAGTTTCTGCGCACGTATGCTGGGGCTGAGCAGGGAGACGCCATCAAGCCAAATCTAGAAGGTGAGGGTTTGGGTCGGGTTCACTCCAAAATCCTCCAATCAGATGGGTGCCATTGGGCCCTCTGGGATGATCCGGGTTCACTTGCCAGCAGACAAGCAGGTGGTAACTCTGTCCCATTTTCCTCTTACTGTGCAGGACAGGAATTGGTCTTGGAGGAGGAGGAGGAGGAGGAGGAAGTAAAAGAGGAGGCGGAAGGTTTGTGGCTCTCTGGGCCCCACTCCGCTTGCCGAATGATTTATTTATTTTTTGTCCTTTGTTCTCTCTCATCTCCCCATCCCCTTGCATGTGGTGTCATTTGGAAATTCTTCTGCCCAGAAGGATGCCCTTCTCTGAGGCATTTACTTTAAAACCAATTCAACGCCGAGCTTGTCATCCTCTGGGTGGCTGCAGGGTAACCTTACAATGCTTCAGTACTTGAGGGATCCTCACCCAGATTTGGCCAAACTTAACCCCAATGCAAACCCCCCCTAAATCACACATTTTGGTTCTCCCCTCGCCAGATCTAGCGTCTTTCTGGGCAGAATTCTGAGTGCTCGCCCTGCATTGGGATTGGAGTGCAGCACAAGTAGTCCTAGAGCCACTGCAGCGCCCCCTGGCTTCGGTGGGGCGGGCTGCACCATTTCTTCTTAATTCAGAGAATTTGGAACTTGTGCCTCCACTCAGCCTGCTAGTTCATAGCTGCCTGATGACTGTTTATTTATTTATTGATTTATTTGAGTAGATTTGTTTGTACCTTGGCCTGTGGGTCATATTAAGGTCTTTACAAGATGAAGCTTTACTGGAATTCTGACAGAATTTACACAGGAAATTTTACTTTTTCAGGAAGTGCTATAAATAAAAAGCACCAAAAGACCGAAAAGGTTTGAAAGATTGAAAACACATTCAAGCAAAGTATTTTTCCTCTGTAAATGAAAAGCACTGAGTGTGCTAAAGGTGACTGGGTGTGTGCTGGGAGGTAAAGGCAACTAAAACAGAATGCAGTTGGAACTAAGTATCCTTTTTTTTTTTTCTTTTTTTTATTGTATGAATTTGCAGAGCCTAACAGCCCAACCACCAAAGATCCGAAGGTCATGGAGAATGGATCCCTGTTCAGGTCTGTATGGTGCGGTGGGCAGCGGGGATGTTACAGCAGCCTGTTCTATTGACACATTAGACCTGGCAAGTCACTTTAGTGTCATTTAAATTCATGAATATGAAGTCGGACTGTTCACAGTTCCAGGCTCTAGGGTTTCAATCCCGGCTCACGCAGTGTCCTTGTGGAGTTTGCACCATCTCCCCATGGCTTGTTACTCTGGTGATCCTAAAGACGTGAACGTTAAGTATGTTTGTGTGTGTGTGTGTGTGTGTGTGAATGAGTGGGCATTATCAATGGTTCCTGCTTTGCACCCAGTGCGGCTGGGATAGACTAACCTGAATGGGATAAGTAGATGAGAAAATGGACAAATGAATAGAAGTCCCATTTGAGCCTACCAGAGCTTTAGAGTGTGGAAAATAAGTATTTGAACGCGTCATGTTTTTCTCAGTAGATATATTTCTAATGGGGCTATTGACAAGAAATTGACACCAGATGTCGGTAAAAACCCAAGTAATCCAAACATACAAAGAAATCAAAACAAACAAGTCCGTAAATAAAGTTATGTGTAATAAAGTGGAATGACACAGGGAATAAATATTGAAGATATGAAGAAAAGGAGGTGCAAACAGGCCTGGAAAGCCAAGAAAGCAGCTGACATCTGTCAATCCTGATAGCCCCCCATCAGTGTAAATGAATATCAGCTGCTTTAGTCCTAATTGATGGCCTGTAAAAAGGGTTCTCATTACCGAGGTGTCACACAAGAAGTCTTTGGCCTGTCTGGTCTCCGCCTTAAAGCCTGCGTTTGTGGAGTGTTGCAGTGGTGGTTGTCCTTCTGGAAGTTCCTCCTATTTCCACACAGGTTCTCCGGAGTGACCATCAAGTTCTTGGGTGATCTCTTTTATGGCACCTAAAAAGACTCTCAGATGATGGGAAACAAGATTCTCTAGTCTGAGGAAACCAAGACCGATTTGTCTGGCTTTAATTTTAAGCGTCACGTCGCGAGTAGGGAATCTATTCCCCGGGCTCCACATTTCCCATTCCCGCATTCCCGGGAATGAAACTGATGGAATTCCCGGCTGAACGGAACGGCTAAGCTCGCATATATAGCGTGTAAAAATCAATCAAGAAATAACAGTTATAGTTGAAAATAATTAAGGTGGCGCAATTGCTGCAGCTTGCACTTCATCAGACAACAGCTTTGAACAGCTCTGGCAGGCTCAAATGGGACTTCTAACTTGACAGACACATGAAAGCTCATATGGAGTTTGCAAAAACATGGCCATTGTCCTCCGATTGCTAAGTCTGGCCGGGCAGACAGCTCTAGCTGTTCCATATTTTTTCCATTTAAAAATTATGGTGGTCACTATGCTCTTGGGAACCTTTTGATTTTTTTGTAACCTTCCCCAGACCTGTGCCTCCTCACAATCCCGTCTTTAAGCTCTGCAAGCAGCTCCTTTGACCTCGTGGCTTGGTTTTTGCTCAACTGTGGGACCTTCCATAGATAGGCGTGTGCCTTTCCTAATCCGTCCTATCAACTGAATTGATGACAGGTGGACCTCAGACAAGGTGCAGAACCCAATTGTTGATGATCGATAAAAAGGGATGGACCTGAGCCAGATTTCAAGTATTAAAGAAAAGTGTCTAAATACTTGTGTCATTGGCATAATTCAGTCTTTACTTTCCCTACACTTTGTATACAAGAAAGCATTGGAATCGTCCAAAAATTTCATGTTGAGATTTTGATGAATCTTGACGTTTTAGACCTTCGTGACTTTCTCATATACGAAGTACAGGAAAAGTATTGGAATCATCCAAAAATTCAATTTTGAGATTTTGATGAATCTCTCAACGTTTTTGACCTCCCGAACGTTTTAGACCTCCCGAACTTTCTCGTATATGAAGTATAGGAAAGTATTGGAATCGTCCAAAAATTCAATTTTGAGATTTTGATGAATCTCTCAACATTTTAGACCTCCTGGACTTTCTCGTATATGAAGTACAGGAAAAGTATTGGAATTGTCCAAAAATTCATTTTCGAGATCTTGATGAATCTTGACATTTTAGACCTCCTGGACTTTCTCATATACGAAGTACAGGAAAAGTATTGGAATTGTCCAAAAATTCAATTTTGAGATTTTGATGAATCTCTCAACGTTTTAGACCTCCCAAACTTTCTCGTATATGAAGTATAGGGAAAGTATTGGAATCGTCCAAAAATTCAATTTTGAGATTTTGATGAATCTCTCAACATTTTAGACCTCTTGGACTTTCTCGTATATGAAGTATAGGGGAAGTATTGGAATCATCCAAAAATTCATTTTCGAGATCTTGATGAATCTTGACATTTTAGACATCCATGACTTTCTCATATACGAAGTACAGGAAAAGTATTGGAATTGTCCAAAAATTCAATTTTGAGATTTTGATGAATCTCTCAACATTTTAGACCTCCTGGACTTTCTCGTATATGAAGTATAGGGGAAGTATTGGAATCATCCAAAAATTCATTTTCGAGATCTTGATGAATCTTGACATTTTAGACCTCCATGACTTTCTCATATACGAAGTACAGAGAAAGTATTAGAATCGTCCAAAAATTCGATGTCGAGATTTTGATGAATCTTGTCGTTTTAGACCTTCGTGACTTTCTCATATACGAAGTACAGAAAAAGTATTGGAATCATCCAAAAATTCAATTTTGAGATTTTGATGAATCTCTCAACATTTTTGACCTCCCGAACGTTTTACACCTCCCGAACTTTCTCGTATATGAAGTATAGGGAAAGTATTGGAATCGTCCAAAAATTCAATTTTGAGATTTTGATGAATCTCTCAACGTTTTACACTCCCGAACTTTTTCGTATATGAAGTATACGGAAAGTATTGGAATCGTCCAAAAATTCATTTTCGAGATCTTGATGAATCTTGACATTTTAGACCTCCGCGACTTTCTCGTATATGAAGTACAGAGAAAGTATTAGAATCGTCCAAAAATTCGATGTCGAGATTTTGATGAATCTCAATGTTTTTAGACCTCCCCGAGTGCATTTTTGGAAGTGTGTGTGTGTGTGTGTGTATGTAAACACGATGACTTGAGGACACTTTCACTTTGGTCAACCAAATTTTACTTACAAGTATTAGGTACAAAATGTAGATTTCTATCATCCTTTGGGCAAGTTCTGCTAACCAGAAGTGGTACTTTACCTTTTATTCATGCAGCTGCAGAGTCCGATTTATTCAACTTAACTTTTATAATAATTGTTCAATGTGTTGTTAATTTGATTTGATTTGCTGTTGATGGTTCTTGAATGTACATAATATAAAAATATAATCGTTGTCTTGTGGTTTACTCCTCAAATATCCATCCCCATATCTGAGTATACGAGAAAGTCGAGGGGAGAGCACTCCTGATTTTTTTTTTTAATTTTATTTATTTTGAGTTTGCAAAACTTCCAAAGCCCTGTGTATCACTTTGGCATTTTGGGCTATTAATTGTTGCTTGAAGAGTGGGGAAAAATTAATTGTATCGAATTTGGCACAAGGGTGTAAGATAGCCAAATGTGAAAGAAGTGAAGGGGTCTGAACTTTCTCAATCCATTGTATTGTAAAGAAATAATCAAACCCAGCATAAAGGTTTGGGGTTTTGAGGCCCCGTGTACTGTAAAGCAAAAGGTTTTCATCAGTGTTTTCACTTCTGTACAACAGACAGTTCAAAAAATGTCGGGGTGGACAATTTATAATGATGAACAGGAAGTGACGAGATGATGGGGAAGCCGTGGTGATGGATGGGTAAATGACGTCATCAGGAGGGGACCCGGGGTAAGAAAGGAACCTGGAAGTGGGTGGAATTGGCCGTCTTCTGGGGGGGGAATAGTTATGGCGACTGTGCTTTGTGCTTTCTGGAGAACGACAGAAAGAGAGGTTAGTACTCCGCCATTATCCCCTGGCACGACTTGTCGTGGTGCCCGTTGGGTCCTTAACCCGCTCCCCATGCGCTTGTGCGTGACGGTATATTAAAGAATTTGTGTTTAGTGCTGACACAGTACAAGCAAAAATGCCTCCTCCATGTTCTGGACTGGCTTACTCCAATACATGATGACGGTAAGCCAGGGACTCGCCCAGTGCATTAATGTAAGGCAGGAGCACACTGTGGGTGGGATGTCAGCGCCCACTCTCGATACGCCCTCAGTCATGGAGCCCGATTAGAAACGCCAGTTAACCTAACCGTGTGTGTGTGTGTGTGGGTGTGTGTGGGTGGGCAGATGTTCTCTCATATCCTCAGATGTGCTTATTGGGTTAACCTTGGAGTGTGAGTGGTCTCTTTAATAAACTGGTGCAGACACATCAGAATGGAGCCAACCCTCCTGACGTGCTCAGCTCTGTGAATGTAAGAGGTGGCCATCGGTAGTTTAATGGAACCAGCAGACACTCCTCTTGTTGATGTGCAGTCCTCTTTTTCTAATTTTTCTACTGCCTAGAAGTCTTTTGCTCAATTTGCTTGACTTACGAGTGAAGTGTGAGGAGTGGGAATAAATTAAATGTTCAGGAACCGGTGGTGGAGATTCAGGGGTCACACGCTGATAACAGACATCTGGAATAAGTTAAATGTGATTGCCAGGTCATGGACCTTTATTTGTGCGTATTTGGCTAATTGCACCTTTTAATGACTGAAAAGTCGGAGTAATGAGTGTTCATTGACTTGTTCAGGGTCACGTAGTGGGCCAAGAAATAGCGATTGGGCTTTGAAGTCCACTTCCTTCGCCACTTCACCACAATGCATGCCTTAAACAGATCACCATGGATTTCACGCGAATGAAGCTTACATGAAGACTTACTAAAGCATGAGGAAATTTGTGGTGTATTATTCAATATTTAATGGACTTTAACATGTTAGAATAATCCCATCCTGTAAAAAAAAGTAAGAATGGAATCTAAAGAAAAAGAACTGAAACGGATTCCAAAGTCGCCCACAATTATGTATTATCGATTGACATGAGCGACATTTTGATAATGGCTGTGATTTATGAGCTCAAGACCCACTCAGTTGGCTGACATTTGTGTTCCTTCATCCTGCGGCTCTCTTCTGTCTTCCTCTAACCTAGGAATCGTATGTCAAGCTCTTCTTCTGCCAAAACCCCAGTTCAGAGTGACGTTATGGGGGCCTCGGGCACTCCGAACAAAAAGAACACGGAGGTTGGGAAACTGACGGAGGCAGACAAAGCGAAAACCGGCAAGGTGGGCAACCCAAAGAGCAGCATGTTGGGTGGGGTATGCAGAGAATTGTCATCAAGTCAGGCTGGTTAAGTAGTTGGAGTTTGGAAGACCTGAGCAAAAATGCTGTTTTATACTGAAAGGAACTTCAACATCCAGAGATTGATTTAAATTGTTGAACAAGTTAATGCTGGGAGTCCCTAAATTGCTAGTAGCCTTGGTTTATGTGCACACCCTTCACTGTTTCCCTCTGTAACGTTCACTCGTGACTTTAGCTGATGGCTTCCTACCTTCTCTTTAAGGAGTTGTCTATCATTCACTCTACAATACCCCGAGGCTGGCTACCTCGCAGGGCCGTCTTAACAGCATTATAGCCCCCCGGGTGCCTACACAACCACTCACAGGAATAAAAATGTAAATGGTCGATAAAAATTAAACAGATATTTATTGTATTGGTACTTCCAACAAATTCAGTGTTTAAAACATTCAAAAGATCCTGCTGTACAGCAAAGATGAATCCACACAAACGTTTGAAGGAAATAACGTGAGCCATGAAAAACGCAAAAATGTCACCATATAAATGATACTCAATTGGTAAACCATACAGACGGAGGCGGCACAGTGTGGAATGACTGTGAATTATTTATTATTAATCAAGTGCTCAACACAAACACTGGCAAAATGTCTCTGCAGAGAATTGAGTTGAAGTGACGTTAACGTATATGCTTTTCCCTTATGAGGTACGTGAGATCCTTACACATACAGGCACGTGAGGTTGCAGAGGTGACTGTGATACTAAATCGATGTCCACTTATAACACAGTAACAAATATTTATAGTTTAGCGTAGTATAGAACAATAGAACCATCGAGACGAGAACAGGCCATTCAGCCCAACAAAGCTCGCCAGTCCCGTCCACTTATTTCTTCTAAATAAACATCAAGTTGAGTTTTGAAGGTCCCTAAAGTCTTACTGTCCACCACACTACTTGGTCGCTTGTTCCAAGTGTCTGTCGTTCTTTGTGTAACGAAAAACTTCCTAATGTTTGTGCAAAATGTCCCCTTAACAAGTTTCCAACTGTGTCCCGTGTTCTTGATGAACTCATTTTAAAGTCACAGTCTCGATCCACTGGACTCATTCACTTCATAATTTTAAACACTTCAGTCAAGTCACCTCTTAATCTTCTTTTGCTTAAACTGTGAAGGCTCAGCTCTTTTCATCTCTCCTCATAACTCAACTCCTGTAGCCCTGAATCAGCCTCGTTGCTCTTCTCTGGACCTTCTCTTGTGCTGTTATGTCCTTTTTGTAGCCTGGAGACTAAAACTGCACCCAGGACTCCAGATGAGTCCTCACCAGTGTGTTCTAAAGCTTCAACGTCACCTCTTTGGACTTGTACTCCACGCATCAGGGCGCTATAGTTTATAACCTGACATTTTTGTTAGCTTTTGAACACGGTCTGTCAGTTGATAGTGTCATGTCCACTATGACTCCCAAGTCCTTCTCATAGGGTGTCCATTCGTTTTTCAGACCTCCCATTGTGTGTTCAGTCCTAACATGACCTAAACCTAATGCAAGTGATGGGCTCAGCTCTGCTAGCCTTTTGTCATTCATCATCCCCTGTAACCCTGGACTCAGCCTAGTTGCTCTTCTCTGGACCTTCTCTTGTGCTGCTGTGTCCATATGGAGACCAGAACTGTGCACAGGACTCCAGATGAGGCCTCACCAGTGTGTTATAAAGCCTGAGCGTCACCTCCTCTGACTTGTACTCCACACGTCAAGGCGCTATATAACCTGACATTCTGTTAGCTTCTGAACTCTGTCTGCCAGTTGGTAGTGTCGAGTCCACCATGACTCCTAAGTCCTTCTCATCAGGCGTACTTTCAATTTTCAGACCTCCCACTGTGTATTCGCACCTAAACTTAACACAAGTGTTGGGCTCGGCTCTTTTATTCCTTTCTCATAACTCATCCCCTGTAGTCGCTCTTCTCTGGACCTTCTCTTGTGCTGCTATGTCCATATGGAGACCAGAACAGCGCACAGGACTCCAGATGAGGCCTCACCAGTGTGTTATAAAGTCTGAGCGTCACCTCCTGTGACTTGTACTCCACACGTCAAGGCGCTATATAACCTGACACTGTCAGCCTTCTTAATGGCTTCTGAACTCTGTCGGGAAGTCAATAGCTTAGAGTCCACTACGACTCCTAAATCCTTCTCATAAGGTGGACTCTCAATTTTTCCAACCACCCGTAGTATATGTATATAGTAATAAATAGTATTTATTTATTGACAGCATGTCACAACGTGCATAGATTAGCATGGGGTCCCAATGCTCGTGGGGCCCCTGGGCAACTGCCAAGCATGCCAGTGTGTTAGGACAGCCCGGACAAGACGTTACATGTTTACTTCTGTTTCTTGTGTCATTTCTGAGTGTCCGATACTCGCGGCACGTTGACAACCTGGAGCCTTTTTTTTTTTCTGCACTCTGACCTTCTATTGGCCTTTTTTTCCCCAAATGTTGGCACCTCTAGCCACCTGTTGTCTGTGTAGCTTTGAGGAATTTAAGACTAAAGTGACAATCGGGCAGTGCCAGTTTCTTACCATCCTATGTCTCTGTGTGTATCTCCTCCATCAGGTGAAACTCTCCGTCTTCATCGAGTATATGAAGGCAATCGGAGTTTTCCTCTTCCTCATCAGCATCCTGTTCTTCCTCTGCAACCACACCGCCTCCCTCTCCTCCAACTACTGGCTCAGCCTGTGGGTGGACGACCCGGTCATCAACGGGACGCAGCAGCACACCGAGCTCCGCCTGGGCGTCTATGGCATTCTGGGCCTGTCTCAGGGTGAGTGGGCAGAGGCCGGCAGGTGAAGGTGTGGAGGTCTCGCTTTTCCTTTTTACTTTCTGCACTGGGACCCCTGACTTGGTGTGTTTTGACTTTCCTGTCCTTCCCCTTTTTTATCCCACCCCCCCTTAGGAATAGCGGTTTTCAGTTACTCCATGGCGATATCCATTGGCGGGATCCTGGCCTCCCGCTACCTGCACGAGATGATGCTGCACGATGTCCTGCGCTCGCCGATGTCCTTCTTCGAGCGCACGCCAAGCGGCAATCTGGTGAACCGCTTCTCCAAGGAGACGGACACCATCGACTCGGTGCTCCCCAACATCATTAAGATGTTCATGGGCTCCATGTTCAACGTGCTGGCGGCCTGCATCGTCATCCTCATCGCTACCCCCATCGCGGCGGTCATCATCCCCCCTCTGGGGCTTCTCTACTTCTTTGTTCAGGTGTGTGATGTGGTGCTGCGTGGGACTTGAGTGTCCAGACGATGTGGGCAGTAATGGGAGTCGACTGGCATGCTGGCACTCAAGGGAGTGTGAGAAGGTGGAGTTGTGGGTGGGCAGGCAGCAGGAGTTTCAGTTGGGGGAGTCTGTGTGTTGCTCATCACTGGTCCTTCTCCTGTGTGTCCTGCCAGCGCTTCTATGTGGCCACGTCTCGCCAGCTAAAGCGCCTGGAGTCGGTGAGCCGCTCGCCAGTCTACTCGCACTTCAACGAGACCTTGCTGGGCACCAGCGTGATCCGAGCCTTTCAGGAGCAGAGCCGCTTCATCAGTGAGAGCGACAGCCGGGTGGACTACAATCAGAAGGCCTACTACCCTGGCATCGTGGCCAACAGGTATTCCCGAGTGCCTGGCGGCAGGTCACTGTGCTGTGGATGGCATGAGCACACTTGCTGCTGAGGTGCCCGGGGCTCCGTCATGCCAGCTTGGCTGTGACTGTTGGGTGCTGTTTGTTTGTTTGATTATTTATTTTTTTCTGCAGGTGGCTGGCAGTGCGTTTAGAATTTGTGGGCAACTGCATTGTGTTGTTTGCGGCCCTCTTTGCAGTGCTGGCCAGAAACAGCCTGAGCGCCGGCCTTGTGGGGTTGTCCATCTCTTACGCCCTGCAGGTAAGCCGGTCATGACGCAAGGTGGGGGGTCCTGGGGTGTCGTAACAATAACCCCCCCTGACTCCACAACAGTTAGGCCTTGTCCTTCACGGTGGCAGCAACTGTCGCTCTTTTCAATGTCTTTGCTGCAGATTACCGCCTCCCTGAACTGGTTGGTCCGCATGTCCTCCGAAATGGAGACCAACATCGTTGCCGTTGAGAGAGTGAAGGAGTACGCGGACACGGAGAAGGAGGTAATGTAATCTGGTGGTCCTCACTTTGCTGTCGGGGTTTTGCTTTTTAGGACAGATGGGAAATGGAGCATCAGCATGGTGGAGGGGACGTTATATCTCTCACACACACACACACACACACACACACACACACACAAGTGTTCATGAAAGGCACCTCAACCTCGGTGGTCCTCTTTATGTTGATGGACAAGTTGATACTGGAAATGCGTGGATTGACGTTTGTGCCCCCTTGCTGACAATGTCTGTGAAGTGAGCAGAAGTTCAACTGACCACCAAAAGCCACCAAGTTCAAGATGTCGCATTTTGTGTTGGCATTTCATGCAGTGTCTTGTTTTTACTTATGTTCAGTTGGATGTGGAAGTCACTAAGCCCTCCAATGTGGCTGCCTATAGTAACACGGGGGGTACGTTGATCGTGCAGGACCCTCTCATATTCAAGCAACAGAAAAAAAATACAAGAGAAGTGAGCAAAGAAAGATGCCACCACTGTCCCAGTTGTTACGTCGGGCTGTGAATTGGTGACGCGTTACCCCGAGGACGGCCACTAAAGCAGCATCAGTTCGGCAGTGGACCCCAGACATGCCCGTTTAGGTAGATGCTTTGCTATTTAAATGTTTCTCTTACACATCATAACCTTTATGTCTCGTTTTTCCGTGCCCCCCTGATCAGCATGCACACGCTGGTTAGTTTAGCTGAGGTTAACCCCACACATTCTGACAGAAACGGTTTGCTTTCCGTTTGCGAATTCTTCCCAGAATTGAGCTCTGTGTTCAGACACGTTGGTTATTCACCTCGGTTTCTCTAGCCTCTATGTTTCTCGTACGGACCCCTTTTCTAGAGTCGTCTCAGACCTGGCCCATGATATCTTGTAATCCTCAGTAAGCCAGCCCACCTTTTCAGTCTCGTGTAGGGAGTCGACCTCTGGAGTTGCTCCCCAACCCGACACCCGCTTGTCAGGACTCGGAGTGACATTTAATGAGCCGCTTTACGATGTTAAGCCTGAAGAACTCTCTGGACTGCATTCTGCTGCCATCTAGTGGACGAAATAACATCATACTGCAAAACAAATAGAGTAGCAAACTGCATAGAAAGATTCAGGCTGTTAACTCGTTAATATTCATGAGTGTGGGTGGAGCCTTCAACCAAAAAGCACAACGGCGTGTAAATGAGAAGCTGTGAAAGAAGTTTTAGAATAAATGGAATCTGAAACATGACAGTGATGTCAATGTGGTCATCAGACGTTGTCACAGATAGCCAAACCGGTGCATATGACACCAGACCACTGAACCGCCACATTATGTCTGGTGACTTTGGTCACATAAAGCAGCAGGTAGGTGCGGGGTGAAAAGCGAGATGAAGATGGAAGCCCCTTTGGCCCAGTTCACAATGCAGCAACTGTCGATGTTCATGTCGTCACTGTGGAAGTCACTAAGCCCTCCAATATGGTTGCCTATAATAACACGGGGGGTACGTTGATCGTGTGGATGTCTCTCATACTCGAGCAACAGAAAAAAATACAAGAGAAGTGAGCAAAGAAAGATGCCACCACTGTCCCAATTGTGACGTCGGGCTGTACATTGGTGACGTGTCACCCCAAGGACGGCCACTAAACCAGCATCAGTTCGGCAGTGGACCCCAGACATGCCCGTTTATGGAGACGCTTTGGTATTTAAATGTTTCTCTTACACGTCGTAACCTTTAGGACTCGTTTTTCTGTGCCCCCCTGATCAGCATGCACACGCTGGTTAGTTTAGCTGAGCTTAACCCTACACATTCTGACAGAAACTGACGTAACGTTTGCGAATTCTTCCCAGAATTGAGCTCCGTGTTCAGACAGTTTGTCTCACTGATGGCTTCCAAAGAAGAACCAATCGTACGGACCCCTTTTCTAGAGTGGTCTCAGACCTGGCCCATGATAATCCTTTGTAAAGCCCACCTTTTCAGTCTCGTGGAGTTGCTCCCCACCCCGACACCCGCTTGTCAGGACGTCTGTTCTGCTTCTCCCATCCTTGTGCTGAACTCCTGTTTAAACGCCCACAGGTGAAGGTGACGCCGGTCTTCCCTACTAAGTCACGTAGTTGTAGTGGTGGGCACACACTTACGCCACATCTTCCAAAAAAATCAATCCCTCATCACTGGGGGTAACGGGAGCAGCTCCGGGTTCGCCCACAGGTGGCGCTGTTGTGTCTTCTCTTGTCTTCTCTAGTCTGTGTCCCCATCTTCAACTCCTTCCCCTCAGGCACAGTGGAAGTCCAAGGAGACGACGCTGCCACCCACTTGGCCCACAAGCGGTCGCATCGAATTCCGCCAGTACGGCCTGCGTTATCGGGAGGACTTGGACTTCGCCCTGCGGGACATCAGCGTTGTCATCGAAGGAGGAGAGAAGGTGAGAGGTCACGTTGGGAATCCGCTCGCTTGGCTGGGATCAGGCTCTGGGACTTTCTGGCTAAACTGGTCACCACTGGGTTGATTTTGTTGGTTTGGTTTGGGGGGGGGGGGTTGAACTGTACCCTCTAGGACCCCCGTCTTACCTTTAGAAGGCCACAAATACTTCAATAAGGTAAAAGGCACAGGGTGGTGGGTGCTGGTCTGGTTTTAGGGGCTTTGAATCGCGGGAGCCCACCGTTTCTCAGCACTTTACCCTGTTGGACCCCCATTGTCTTGTGTAAGGAGCGATTTGGGATTCCCCGGCCCCCAACGCTCTCACCCGAGTTATGCGTATCGTTTTCTCCTCCTTTGTCCGCAGGTGGGCATTGTGGGTCGCACTGGTGCTGGGAAGTCCTCCTTGACCCTGGGCCTGTTCCGTATCATCGAGCCAGCGCAAGGAGCCATCTTGGTGGATGGCACTGACATTGCCTCCCTGGGTCTGCACGACTTGCGCTCTCGCATTACCATCATCCCTCAGGTATCGGGGAAGTCGGGCCTCGTCTTGTGTCTGCTGCCCCCCACCCTGGTGACCTTCTTTGATCCCCACCTCGTCTCTTCTCTTCCCTGCAGGAACCGGTTCTGTTCTCGGGCACGCTGCGGATGAACCTGGACCCTTTCAACGCCTACTCTGATGAGGAGATCTGGAATGCCCTGGAGCTTGCCCACCTCAAGAGTTTTGTGTCCGGGCTGAAGGACAAACTGGGCCACGAGTGCTCTGAGGGTGGCGAGAACCTGAGGTGAGTAGTTTGCCCAACAATGGTGGGTTGGCAGAGTCGGGCTGCAGCCTGGTGGCGAGGACTTGGGCTAACCTCTGGTCATCTCTTCATGTCCCCAGCGTGGGCCAGCGACAGCTTGTGTGTCTGGCACGGGCCCTGCTGCGCAAAACCAGAATTCTCGTCCTGGACGAGGCCACGGCTGCCGTTGACCTGGAGACGGACAACCTGATCCAGTCGACTATCCGGAGCCAGTTTGAAGAGTGCACCGTCCTGACCATCGCCCACCGCCTCAACACCATCATGGACTACACCAGGTACTGTGGGCCCGGGGGGGTTTAGGGGAGAACACTCCTTATTGGTAAAAAGGAAAAGGGGCCCGAGGCGGGTGGAGGTGGTCTGTACGGGGAGTGGAGTTTGTAGAGAGTCGGGGGGGGGGGGGGGGAAGACGGGGGGGCTTGCTGGCGACCAACGGCCAAGTGTAGCGAGGAGAGTCCAAGGGGCACAAGAGACACACTTGGAGCTGGAAGCCCTGTTGGGGGGTGTGAAGGGAGGGTGCATTGTGGTCTCCTTTGTCTCAGCTGGTCATGATGACCCAACTCTGAACCCCTCAACCCAAATTCACGTCCAGAGGGGGGTGCTGCCTGCCCAAGGAAAGTTCTTATTGGTGACACCCGAGTGTCTAGGGGGCTTCAGTGGGCGGTCTGGTAACGTTCATAGAGGGGGTCCGTGTAGTGGCAGCTCTCCACTGTTGTCCAGTCTTTATTTAGGGGCGCCAGTGTGGATTTGACTTTTTCCAGTAGTGGGGTCCAGCTGGGCACCAGTGGTCCTTGTTTGCTGAAGGGGGGGGGGGCGTCAATGTGGTGGTCTCTCCAGTAAGGCCCCCCCGCAGTATAAAGGACCTGGTGACTCTCTTTCTTTGTCTCTTCTGCCCCTCGCAGGGTCCTGGTCCTGGACAAAGGTCAAGTGGTCGAGTTTGACACCCCGGCTAATCTTCTTGCCAAGAAAGGAATCTTTTACAAAATGGCCAAAGACTCCGGTCTGGCGTGACCCAGCAATTGGATTTGAGCCCCCCCCCCCTCGGCCCCTGACCGCCACAGCAGCCAAGAACGGAGAGGCCAGCGGCTGACTGGCTGTCACTTTGTCACGCAGTCGGCCACAGAGGGCGCCGGCCATCTTTTGGGAGGTTTCTTATTGAGCTCTCCACTCTGACCTGACTGCAGGGTCAAACCCCCCGGGACCCCCTGGGTAGCTCCTGTGTCTTTTGTGTTACTCTGTTTATTTATGCTGTTGGTACGTTTTGATTTTGTTACTGGGTGGGGGGGTCATGTGGGGTGGATTGGGGCGGAGCCTGTCGAGATGTTGGTTCCACTGGGAGGTGCTCTGTAGCCACTGCCTTGGTAATTCTTTCTCAGTTATGGGGGGGGGGGGTCCGTTATGGGGGGGTTGAGGGTCTGTTCAGCCCTCATATTTTTAGGAAGCACTTTTTTTTTTTTTTTTTTTTTTTCCTTGGTCCACAGAAGATGAAAGCCCCCCCCCCCCCCAAGAGTGGGGGTCCTCAAACTTCTGACCACTTCCGGCTGCTTTAGCAAAAGTGCCGAGCGCGGAGTAGGGTGGTCTCAATCAGCCTGATCACTGAGGGGAGAGGAGGGGGCTGAAAAGGCGCTATAGTGCAGCCCCCTCGGAGCAGTGGGTGGGGCCAGGGGGGTCGGTCGCATGTCTCAGGAAGCCCCCTGGCGCTCACTTCTCACCCGAGTAGCTGCTTACTTCTCCGGGGTTTCTTTTGTGAAGCTCCGCGTCGTTTTTGTGTTCGTTTTGTTTTCCAATTCTGACTTTTTGTTTAATGTTATTATAAAGAAAATGTCTATCTTTGATAAGTCATGGATTTCATATTATTTTGTCTTATATTTGTAAAGATTTGGGCAGAACCTGCTGTTTAATGGCTGCCCCATATTAAAAAAAGAAAGAAATCCAATTAAAAAAAAGAAAAAGCACTTAAACTGTTGAAGTGCGTGTGATGTGTAAGGCGCTATAGGGGGACACTGACGGTCCTCTTGTTTTTATAATACGTTAGGTGACTAAGCCCTGTGCGGTTATATAGCGCCTTGGCACAGTGAAGATGAGAGGAGTGATGTGGTGGTCCGGCCTCGGTTGCAAGTGCGGGTAAATGCCGGGGGGCGGCTGGTGGTCTGTCACTAACCATTTGAGAAAAGTCGACTGTCCCAACTCAGTATTGCGATGCAAGGCGCTATATACATGGACGTCTATACTTTAAGGTAACGGACCATCACAGGACGATGCTTAAGGCAGGGCAGAGAGGCGCTGAGCCTTTTATATAGCGCCTTTATGTGGTGGGCCGCATCTTAAAGCCCCCAAAGAAATGGCGCCGTGATGTGACGTGCCAGTCCAGAACTGTCACCGAAACGCAAGTCGTTGCCCTCGTCAGCGGTTAACCCCTGCAGGAGAAAGCGCTGCAGTCTGGAGTTGTGGGTGGAGCCTCCTCTGTAAGGCGCTATATAGAGCGATGACTTATTACTGTCCCACCCTGTGGTTACATTGCCTGGGAGTGCAAACTAAAAGGTGACGTGACACTGACAGGATAGCACAGGAGTTCTGCTTTGCTTTTTATTTAGCGCCTCTGCACGGTGACAGCAAAATGAGAGCAAAGGAAACGTTTTGAAATTCCGGTTAAACGCAAGAGCCGCCAGGAAAGAAGAAGAAGAAGGAAAAATAAAAGGGAGTCGTAGCTGTGAAATGTAGAAAGGACCTGCTGTCTGGTCACAGGTAAGGCGCTATATAAGGACCTGCTGTCTGGTCACAGGTAAGGCGCAATATAAGGACCTGCTGTCTGGTCACAGGTAAGGCGCAATATAAGGACCTGCTGTCTGGTCACAGGTAAGGCGCTATATAAGGACCTGCTGTCTGGTCACAGGTAAGGCGCTATATAAGGACCTGCTGTCTGGTCACAGGTAAGGCACTATATAAGGTGCATCCTCACAAGTGGCGCAGTGGTAGTGCTGCTGCTTTGCAGTAAGGAGATGGTGGGTTCGCTTCCCGGGTCTTCCCCGTGTGGAGAGCACTATGAGTAGTGAGAAAAGCGCTATATAAATGTAAAGAATTATTATTATTATTATTAAATAAGGCAACGTGCGTTTAGATAGATAGATAGATAGATACTTTATTAATCCCAATGGGAAATTCACTAACACAAGTTACAGGCGCTCTGGTGTCTACAGGGGCTGTCCAGCTTAGCAGAGGGCGTCACTGCAAAGAGCCAAGCTGTTTGATTATATAGCGCCTTTGCATAGCGAAAACCATCTTAAGCTTCATGACAAAGGAACTCTGAAGAAGGAGGTCACCACCACGAGCAGCAGCCGCCCGCCGCTTTGACTGGACGTGAGATTTCTCTCTCGGTAGTTTCATGCGTCCACAAGAGGGCAGCGGCCGACTCGGACTTAATTGCGGTTTTGCAGGAACCACTCGTGTCCACCAGAGGGCAGCAATAAACAAGAATTTAAAAACTGAAGAGAGCAACAAACTTGCGGAGCAGCAGGCTGGCCGCCGGTGCCAATGCCAGCCCACCTACTGGACAGCGCTGCCCAAGGTCCACAGCCCACCTGGTGTGAGTGTGTGGCACTGGACTGTGTCCTCCTGCAGGGCAGTGGGCCCTGAACCTCACAACCTTCAAATGAAATTAATAAAATGGAGTAAGTGGACACTTGTCAGTTGGGCACTGTCCCCAAATGGTTAAAAAAAAAAACCTCCTTGTTTCATTTTAGGTGCCACTGCTGTCTGTTTTGGGCTGATTTATGGCATTGCAGTGGCGTCCCATCCAGGGTGGGTTCTTGCCCTGTGCCCACTGCTCCCCAAGTATGCTGAGCTCAGTTAAGGGGGTTCATCAGCAGGTGCATTGAGGCTGTTTAAGCAAACAGCGCCCTCTTCTGTTTTTTTTTTTTTTTTTTGGGGGGGGGGTGAGTTTTGAACCCATTTTTTTTTATATAGTGCCTTGCACAGCCCCCTTTATTTACCCTTTTGTTTTGAATGCAGAGCCCATGTTTTTCTTTACTTTTTTTTTTTTTTTTTAATTCCTCGCCCAGCCAGCCAGTCAGCATCGGTGCCATCAGGGCAAACCACACGGCCTGGCTGATCGTCCACTTCCCTCGCTGAACCCTGTAATTGCCTGCGTCTGAGTTGCACTCTCCGAACCCGGACTGAGTGGCCGCTCCGATCCACAGGCCTCTCTCTTTGTGCAGCACGCCGGAGGAATGAGCGACGTCAGCCGTGAGCAAAGCAAAAACCGCACAGCACCCAAAGCCCCAGGAGTCCAGGCCAGCGTGTCACTCAAAAGTTTCTCGTTTGGGTTCAACTTCGTGACATTGTCACATAATTTTAAAAATCATTAAGGCTGTGCCAGCTAGAAGACCCCCTGGAACACGGCAGCACTGCCCCCTGGTGGCTAAGCTGTGGCTGCAGGTTCAGTTACCACTGCTGACCCTCATTGTGAACCTGATTCGTTTTTTTCTTCTGCCAAAGCTCCCAACGCAGCACTACAGCCAGAAAAGGCGCTATATAAGGGACTCCATGAGAAAGGGAGAGTTTAGACACTAGAGGGCGATGCAGTCAGGAATGACGGAGATGAGCCACTAGAGGGGGATGAAGGTATGAGCAATGACAGGCGTGAGACACTAGAGGGCGGTAAAGTTAAGGACACCATCAGTGACAAAGTTCAGACACTAGAGGGGCACTGCAGCCATCCATGACAAAAACGAGACACTAGAGGGCGCTGTACTTAGGATTATCAATACCACTGTGAATTTCACCTTGCGGAATATTAAAGTCAATTTAATGTGATGTCATTAGCGTCTTTTATGTTAGAAATCGACAAAGTCAGGGACGCCATTGATGACAGAGGTCAGACACCGGTGGCCGATGGAGTCAGGGGTGACAGAGATGAGACACTAGAGGGTGATGAAGTTAAGAACACAATCAGTGACAGGTTCAGACACTAGAGGGCGCTGTACTTAGGATTACCAATACCACTGTGAATTTCACCTTGCGGAATATTAAAGTCAATCTAATTTAATGTGATGTCATCTATTTAGTAACTGATACTAGAAAGCTCATGTCGTCAGGGATATCATTGATGACAGAGTTTAGACACCAGAGGGCGATGAAGTGAAAAATCCCATCACTAACAGAATTCAGACACTAGAGGCTGATGAAGGTGTGAACAATGACAGACGTGAGCCACTAGAGGGCGATGATGGGATGTAACCCAGAATGTGACATCAGTGACAGGTTCAGACACTAGAGGGCGCTGCAGTCATCAATAACAAAAGTGAGACAAAAGAGGGCGCTGTAGTTAGGCTTACCAGTACCACTGTGAATTTCCCCTTGGGGTATAATAAAGTCTATTTAATGTCATTGGTGACTATGATGTTAGAAAGTGACAGTCAGGGACAGCATTGATGGCAGAGGTCAGACACCAGAGGGCGATGAAGTTAAAAGTATCATCAGTGATTGAGTTTGTATGCTACAGTAGAAGGCATTAGAGTCAGGAATACCGTCAATGACAGACGTGAGCCACTAGAGGGCGGTGTAGACAAGAAATCCACTGATGACCGCGTTCAGACACACAAGGCGATGGTGCGATTTAGTCAGGGTTACTGTCGGTGACAAAGACCCTAGAGGGCGCTGTAGTTAGGCTTACCAGTACCACTGAGAATTTCCCCTTGGGGTAGAATAACGTCTGTTTACAGTAATCGAGTTAGCGACTGTGCTACTAGAAAGTGATGGAGTTACAGATAACATCAGTGACGGAGATGAGACACTAGAGGGATGCCATTGCTGACAGAGTTCAGAGCTGAGTGGGCGATGAAGTTAACGAATATCACCAGCCGCTGAAGTCCTACAGTCACGAATAGCAGAAATGACAGGCGTGAGACACTAGAGGGCGCCTGGCCAGGAGAAGCACTGAGTTCAGACAATAAATGGTGTGATGAAGGCAGGGCTGCTAGAGGGCGATGTGCTCACGGATGTCATTGGTTCAAGGTCATGTGGTTATTTTCAGAGGTCAGAGAGCCCCCCCACTAATGATGGCACCGGTGACTGGTGACATGTGGCCTGTTAGTAAGAGTTTGATTGGACGCTGTACACGTGACAATGAACCCACGCGGTCCGACGTGACGTTGCCATCTTTTGCTGCCCCTTTTTCTTTCCCACGTTTTTTCTTCACTACGGAGGCCAGGCTGCCCTACCTGGTCAGTTCTGCTGGGGGGGCCACTAGAGGTGACACATTCCCTCCTTTACTGGGACAGTCAGACATGGCCGGTTGAGACAGATGTGCGAGTCTTAGGCTGGCTGATTGTGATGTTTTGAGTCTGCGGCTCATATAGCGCCTTTCCGTTTCCTGAGTACAGATGGGGACTGAGGAGTTGAATTTCTGTCGTTGAGAGCCTTTCACGACTTTGATCCAAGTGGTGCATTAGGGGGTACCTTGAAGCCCCCTTTGACAGGTAGGACAGGTGACGACATTCAGACACAACTTCACATTAACGATTTCATTGTAGCGCAGCAACCACTGCAGGGCAGGAGCACAAGACCCCTGGTGTCGAGGATCAAGGCGCTATAGTGGGTGTCTGCCTGATTGCTGCCTTTACCTCAGCTGGTGGGGTAACTTGAGGGGGTGGGCTTTAATAAGTGGGAGGAGTTTTGTGAAATCACAATTAGCATAAATATAAAGGACACCTGGAGGACAAAGGAGCCAATGCTTGTCCTCTTCACAGACCCCGCCCCCTTTTCATTATTCTCCAAAGAACTGCCCCCACTCCCCAAAAAGCCCCTCCCCTTTTCATCAAGCCACGACCCTTCCTTTTTTGGTCTGGAGTGGGGGGGCCACATGTGACAGGCGCTTTATTAGCACGCACTGCATGGGCCGGCCTCGGGTTCAAGGCTTTGTTATTTTTGATTGTTTGTTTGCGCTCATTTTATTTCTGTCACTTTGCGTTTGATTTTGTTTCTGTGTGTGTGCCTCGATTGCATCCTTTGTGTTGTGTCCTCGGTGACGGGCGGCAGGCCGGTGACAGCAGCCTTGTCACAAAGCAGTGTGAGCCACAAAGTGCTGCACTTACACCTGGGGAGGCCCCTAGTGGGGGCGCTGATGAGCCCTCGGAGTCCCACCTGTGTAATTACAGACGCTGCTGCTCTTCTGGGAGGAGAATGTCGGCCTGTTTGGTGATGGAAGGCCCCCCTTTCCCCCCCACACACCCACCCAGCCTGCGGGGGTCCTGTCTCTGCCAGTTTGAGGCCCGAGGCGGGTCTGCTCTGAGCTGAACCACAAAGTGAAGTCGTCTCAATTGTGGCCGCCTGCCCGCCTGCCCACCAGCCTCATTCAGTCAGTGACGCAAATCCTCAACGGCTGCGGGCAAAGAAAGTGCCAGGGGGCTTCATGCCATCTTCTCAAAGACCCACCTGTCTGCCTTTTGCCTGGAAATTGAAATTAAAAGGGGCAACCCAGTTGCCCCCCCCCCCCCCAGTACTTCTCTGGACGCACCCCCTGTGATCCTGTCCACAAGTCTAACAGGGACGGTTTGGTTAACTGGGCTGGGGGTCTTCAGGGTTTCCTTCTCCCATTCAGAGCTCAGAGTGACACCTTGTTTCAGTTTAGACCTCCTTGGTGCCCAGGCCTGTTTTGGAGTTTTGTGAGTGTTGGCATGTGCCCTGGCCAGGTGCCCACTGCTGCCAGGACAGACTGCACCCCTCACCATCCTAATTTGGAGCTGGGAGAGAAAGTACCGGCGACCTGCCAGCCTTTGCCACTCCTGCCTTCTTCATCTATTGGCCTAGGGCTGCCATCCATCTGCCAGGGGGGTCTCTTGCCAGTCCTGATTTACATGCCCTCCTGCTTCCTGCACGGTCCGAACTCCTTGGCATTGGGGGACGTCCTGTACCTGAAGACGGCACACTGCCCCCTAGTGGCTCCATGTCTAATTGTGGCACTGGGGGGTCTCTTTGCTGCTGGTACCCCTTTACAAGCCGTCGGGCTCACCCAGTGGGCTGCTTTTGGGGGTGTCCTCCTTCTACACCTTTAACTTTGATGTTAACCTCTGTGGGAGGGACGATCACAGGGAGAAAATGGCATGAAAAGTGAGTGGTGGACTTTAGAGGGACAGCTTGGGTGGGTGCTGATCTTGTCCTCTTCCTCGTCTCTCCTCGCCCCCCGTGGGTTTTTTTTTTTTTGAGCTCAATGAGAGAGAAGCCACAGGTGCAAGTTGGCAAGTTTTAACAATAAGGTCAAAGAGTCCGCCTCGTCTTCTGGTTTGCAGCCCCACTGTGCCCCCCACCCCCATTTGCCCTCCAAAATCCTAAAGCTGCCTCTAGTGGCCCCTCGGAATCACTGCAGCCTTCAGTCCTCCAGGAGAGACCCTGGAAGTTGGGGGCCCACCTACTCACTTCGGCTGAAGGGGGTCTTCTGTAGCTCAACTGGGAAAGTGGGGTCACGGCCAGCATGTCCACATGAGGACAAAGGACAGATGGGGTGGGATCTGAGCGGAATTCTGTCCGGGGGCTCATTTGGGATCACCAAGGTGTGGGGGGGTGGGGGGGTTAGGCACATGGTGCTGTGGAATACGAGACCCTCTCTAACTCGACCCCCCCTGCTGCAGCCCAGGCTTCTAGCCTCACACCCCCCTGCTGTCACTCAAATGTCTCATCACACCTAACCTGATGCCACCCCACCTGTGATGTGTTTACAGAGGTGGAAATTTAGAAAACTACCCCTGTGCATTATGGGATACTTGTCATACTCTCTGTGCTCTACACAGCATGTGATTCTTAGCATGAGACTGCCAAGAACAAGGAAGAACTTTGGGGGCCGTAGCCTCAGTCGTGGAAAATAAAAAGTAGCGCCTTCAACCGCTGAATTGTGTTCCATCACAATGAATTTGCTAAGACATTTCAGGAGACCCCTCAAGTACTGTGTCTCTGAGTGTGTCTGAGGTGTCCACTTTCAGTTTTTCCACATAGACCACTGCCTTGATGCCCAGCCAACTGTCACTCAAGGCCTCTGGCCCCGCCCAGCCCTCTTTCACATATCTAGCCCCACCCAGTGCACTGCCACTTAAGCTTCTAGCCCCGCCCAGTCCTCTTCTATTCTCGTTTCTGGCCCCGCCCAGCCCTCTTCCATTCACGTGTCTAGCCCCACCCAGTGCGCTGTCACTTAAGCTTCTGGCCCCACCCTGTCCTCTTCTATTCTCGTTTCTGGCCCCGCCCAGCCCTCTTTCACATATCTAGCCCCACCCAGTATGCTGCCACTCAAGGTTCTGGCCCCGCCCAACCCTCATCCATTCTAATTTCTAGCCCCCGCCAGCCCTCTTTCACATATCTAGCCCCACCCAGTGCACTGCCACTCAAGCTTCTGGCCCTGCCCAACCCTCGTCCGTTCTAATTTTTAGCCCCGCCCAGCCCTCTTACACATATCTAGCCCCACCCAGTGCACTGCCACTCAAGCTTCTGGCCCCGCCCAACCCTCATCCATTCTCATTTCTAGCCCCGCCCAGCCTGTCTCCCCACACACCTTTTTTCCATTTTTTTCTTTTTCCAGAGACCTCATCCCCTCATCCCTTCTTTCAGAGGGTCCCCAGGTTACTAAGGCTGTCCTAAAGCTCAGTGCTCAGCTCTGGGGGCTTCATTATGGCCAGCAGGTTCCAGAAGCCCCATCTTCATTTGCACTTGAGCTTTGCAGGCCGCGGACTTTTCCAATCCAGTCGTTTCTTGTTTTTCTTTCCTCTTTCCATTTAGAGATAATAAGTACGGCTGTCATCTCTTCATCCTGCGATGTCTCAACCAGAAACTCATTTAATGAAATAATTAGATGAGACAATTAACAGAGAGTCTCCTGGAGTTAAAGCCACAAGACGCAGGACCACCCAGAGCTCAGCTGAGTCCACGACCGACTTGAGGCCAGCTGGCATGTTGTGGACGTTGACCTGAAGTGACGTTAGTTGAGGATAACGGTGACACTCAGTGAGGACTTAGCAGAATTTCAGGAGTGCGTCAGCCATTTTAACATTTAAAGGGGAGGGGGGGGTGTAAGAAATGTGGCCGACCAGGAAGGAAAACCAGTATGGCCAGTTAAGGAGACATAACCAGGAGCTGAAGGACATGACTTTAGGTGAGAGTTAATAAGAAATAAGAAACCCACCGCTGGGGTCCACCTGAGAGAAAGACGGAAGACCTCCAAGAGGAATGAGAAAGTACACCTTGTGGTCCTGATAACAAGGCGCCTCACTAAATGTAACGGCCCTGACCGATGTGGTCAGACGAGCAAAGAAAATCAGACAGGAACTGAAGGTCCCACTCCACTCTCTGTGCTCATTTTATTCAATTACTGACCTGTGGAAGAAAGTCAAAAGCATAAACGTAAAAACACTCGATCTCTTCTTCATCTCTCGCCCCACTGCTGCCCCTTCAGAGCCTTATGTGACTTGGTCACTTTGAGGGACTTCGCTCACCTCCTGTCTCACTTCCATCTTTGAAGGCGACGCTCTTCGTGTCTTCTGCTCCTTTACTCCTCCTCATTTGATGGCATCACCAAAGCCCATTAGGTGCTTCTGCACTTCCTGGTGAGGAGGCCACGTCCCGTCTGCCATTTATTCTTTTCTGAGACCCCTGCCAATTCCCAGTCTCAGTTTCAGGGTAGCCCCCTTGGCACAACATCTTGCACCCTTGTGCTGTTCATTCTTCTAACTGATTCAATCCAAAGGTTTCCAAAATGCTAGACTGGACCTGCGCCTTTGCCACAAACCTCCTGGGGATGGAGGGCAGCAGCCATAAGGGACAACAACTGTGGGCACCAGCCCCTCCATTGGTATGCTCTGTCAGGTACCTCTGAGTGACCCTCACTGAGCATACGGTCCACTCAGGGAGGGCAGCCATAGTGTGTGGCAGGGCAAAGTGCAGGCCCGCTGTTGGGTGCCACAGCCCCTTTCTGACGGTCATCTCCTTTTTTATTGTCTCGTGCCAGCCTAACCTCCTGGTGACCTCACTGTGTCTATCATTTGACACTCACTGAAGACACGACGCCCATAATGGGCACATCATGTATGTTTGTGCCACCCTAACCTCGTAGTGACCTTCTCAGTTTTTGCAACCTACCATTAAACAAAATCCACACCTCTCCAGCGGATGGCTGACCAGGAGGTTCTTGGACTTTCAGGGTCCTGCAGCACTGGAGTTCTCTGAATTCCAATGCTGAGGTTCTTTCTCAGTTTTGTTCACCCAATCCAGCGGGTCCATGTCAGACGTGTGTGTGTGGAGGGGAATCTCGGGGGCTTCTGTAGCGACTGTAGTTCCACCTTGGTACATGAGTTGGCGCCATCATTTACACCTTCCCTCTTTCGCCCTCTAATCTGAAGGTGGTAGACCACAGGGGCTCTGAGGTCGCTTCTGCTCATCTACTCGAAGTCCCACCTTGTTGTGAGAAGCGAGCAGTCACTTTGGACTCACGTCTGCGCAGCACATCTCTTGATTTTGACCACATGCTGACTTCCTCCATTGTTTTTTTTGGTTCCACTCCACCTGCCATTACACAGGTTCACCCCTATGGTGGCCCACCTTATTAGAGTGCGTTGTGTGGACTTCAGGATAACAACTCAAACTGAAGGCCTTTGGCTGGAATGAGCAGCAGCAGCCATAAGGTGCACTGGCATGAGTGTAGACCCCCATACTTCTGTAGTGCATGTAGACCCCCATACTTCTGTGATGTATGTAGACCCCCATACTTCTGTGGTGCTTGTAGACCCCCATACTTCTGTGATGAATGTAGACCCCCCATACTTCTGTAGTGTGTGTAGACCCCCATACTTCTGTGGTGCATGTAGACCCCCCATACTTCTGTGATGAATGTAGACCCCCTATACTTCTGTAGTGTGTGTAGACCCCCATACTTCTGTGATGCATGTAGACCCCATACTTCTGTGATGAGTGTAGACCCCCAGCTGCTCTGAGATGCTTGTTTTCTTATCCCTCCTTTTATAGATCAAGCCCCCCTTACCTCTCGGCTCAGGCTGTCGTTTTTCTTGTTTTTCAACTTCCACATATAATAATGGAGTGAAATTCCTACTCGTGTGCCCCCTACAGCCCTCGGCCACTGCAGAGCTGAGGGTTACCCCCCTTACCCAGAGTCCTTATCCCCCTGCTAGGGCCCGTGCCCACCTTGGCTCTTCTTATACCAGACACTCGACTAAGGAGGCTAACACGCCTGAGTGACGGCCCACCATTCTCTGCCACAGCCCCTCATTGATGTCCCTGTTATTTATTGTTCGTCACTGAGTTTATTGTTTGCACTTTAGGATAATGACACTACCTGAGGGGCACGCCTGCTGGTCTCCACCACTGCCCCCCCCCCCCCATAAGGTTTACATCTTCTGCTTGTGCCCATGCCAAGGTATGTGAAGACTGCAGATTACATAGTAGCGAACCCCAAGGCTGGAATTGTGCCCCCTGCAGTTAAATAAGCGAGCCTGTTGTGGCGGACAGCTGGAGCCCATGTCCGGCCGGGACGCCCCTTTGACACTGGATCCGGGGGAGCAGCCATGTAGGATGTGCACTACGTCCCCTGAAACACTTGGTGGGAGCCCCCCTAGGTTGCATCGGGGCCACAATTGTGTTACACCAGAGCTCATCCCTGTTGGGCTCCATGACCACCACCAGGGGGAGCTGCACAACTTCCTGAGCCCCTCTGGGTTGTGACCCAACCACACCCGGAAGTGCAGCCTAATTTAGTTTACTTACCTCGGCGGTGACATTCATGTCTCTGGTGACTCTTCCTATGAAGTCAGTAGATGGATTGGGAGAGCATGGGGGTGTCATGAGGTCACTGGGGTGCGTGGCACTACTGATATCTGCAAAAGGACGAAGGTCCAAGTCTTCAGAGTCCTGGTACTCCTGGTTTGTGAGACATGGACGCTCTCCAGGTACCTGAGATGAAGACTGGACTTCTTCATGGGTGTCTCTTCTGAGGGTCCTTGGGGGCCAATGGTGTGACTTTGTGTTGCTCATGGAGTCCCGAATGAGGCACATGACCTGCACTGTGAAGGAGCGTCAGTTACGGCACTACGGCCATGTGGAGTGATTATCTGAGGGTGATCCGGCTCGCAGGACCCTCGTTGTTAAGGACCAGAGTGGCAGGACCAGGTATAGGCCACCATGGATGGTCATGAGGTCACTGTAAAGGGGTGTGTGGCACTCCTGATATCTGCAAAAGGACAAAGGTCCAAGTCTTTAGAGTCCTGGTGCTTCCTGTTTATGAGACATGGATGCTCTCCAGTGACCTGAGATGAAGACTGGACTCCTTCATATGTTGTCTTTACGGAGGGTCCTTGGGGTCCACTGGTTTGACTTTGTGTTGCTCATGGAGTCCCCAATGAGTCACATGACCTGCACTGTGAAGGAGCGTCAGTTACGGCACTACGGCCATGTGGTGTGATTATCTGAGGGTGATCAGCTCGTAAGATCCTCATTGTTGTGGACCCGAGTGGCTGGACCAGGCCAAGGGGTCGCCCACGTAACAGCTATAGGGTCATTTCCGGAGGGTGGGACTGGACCGCGTGTCTCCCTGGTGGGTTGCCGTTTTGTCGTGTGGTGAGTGTGGCAACGCGCTGTGCCAGTGCAGGCTCCCCAACTTGACTTGACCACCTGAAGTACTTCCGGGTGGGCTATGAGAAAGGCCGACACCCACCACTCAAGGCGGAGGGAGACAAAGCTGCCCAGTTCTGTTTGTGCTTTTGGGGCCGTGTTATGTCTGTGGGTATGGGGATGACATTTACCTTTAGAAGTGTGTGTGTGTGTGTTGGGTCGGCGCTGGTGAAGCGCGTATCGTCACACTGTCCATCCTCAAGAAATGAGCAGTCTGTGCGCTCGTGTAAGCATTTTTATTTCCTTAAAAAAAAATACAAATTCATATAAATTCTATATGCAAATTGGCAAAAAAGATTAAATATGAATCCCAAGTATAAATATTACAATATTTAAGACATATACACGCACACACATATATATATAGACACGTTTATATACAATTTCTGCACAAGTTCAACCCTTGCATGGTCTCAGCTCTATTTTGGACAGCGAGACGTTTGGGGGGCTTTTCATTCGTCGCTCCCAGGGGGAGACGCAGGCCGTTGCTGTCGTGGCCGCCATGAGCTCCAGTCCTCCTCCTCCTTGTGCTTTTTTGGCCAGCGCTTGTTTATCTCCGAGCTCTGTCTGGATTTCTGCTGGTGCCACAAGACAAGAGCTCTGGCACAGGTAACTAACTAAAGAAATGAAAATATTGACTTTTGCCCGCAGGCTGGGCCTTTGCGGTTTCCAGAGCGAATGCACATTCTGTTAATCTCGTCCTAAATAATGTCCAAACTGTCTCGCCTCGTTCCTGGAGATTAAAGAGATGCTACGGCGGGGAATGTGAGCGGGAAGCGGACTGGGGTGACTAAACGCACCAATGTGTGCCCAGGTAGGTCAGGAGAGGAGGTGGCGAGGCACCGGCTGTGTAGGCCTCTGCGCGCGCGGCCTTCTTATTTATTTTTTTCACCTTCAGTGCTCCTGCTGGGCACCAGAACGTGACGGGACACTCGCAGACGCCCATCTCGGGAACAGACGGAGCATCCCGTCACGTGGCTGGGGTAGGTCAGCTGCTTCGAACTCTGATTGAGAAAACAGAAGCACTTTTATTTTTGTTACATTTTTTTTTCAGCTAAAATGTAAGCTGAAGCGGTGCAAGGCTTCGTCCAGAAAGGTCCAACAGGCTTAAGACACACATTGGCATACGGGCGCTCCTGGAAGGCTGGGCCCAGATGCCAGCTGTGGTGGGAGGACGGCAGCACTTGTTGCAGTTCAGTCAAGGCTGTCTGTCTGTCTCTTGCAGTGCGGCCCCCCTCGGGGGGGAATGTAACTACAAGGTTGCCGGTTCAGTCTCTGCCCTGACTGACATCCACCCCCCCGTCACATCGCTTGCCTGTGCCCCGGCTTTAAAAAATTGCATGTAAACAATGATATTATAAAACAGCTATGGTAAGGCACTATATGAAGCGACCGTGACTTGCCTTACCAGGCTCCACTGCTCGTTAGCCCCCACTGTTACAAGGCGCCCCCCTTGACTCTTTATTCACTATCTCGATACATACACCTGTAATTATGAAAAAATCTACAATGCTTCCCTCAGAATGAAATAAATCCGCTCTGAGGCGCCTACAAGACGGACATCTCTGTGCCTCTGGCCTCCACGCCCACTCACTTTCACCTCTTTGAGCAGTGAGGGGACATCACAAGTTGCCTTTGGCATCCACCGGATGAGGGGGCATCACACCAGGGCAGCTTCTCGGCACATTCTGTAGAAATGACCCCTCTGGGCAATGAGGTTTGAAGGTGCGTCCGACTCCACAATGTGCCCTTTGTCCATGACTATAACCCTGTGGGGGGGGAACAAACGCATTTCAGTTAGAGGGGAGTGAATCTGAAAAGGATCAGGGGCAATAAAACAGATCAGTCGAGCTACTGAGGTGGGCCGGGCACAGCGTGTATGTGTCAAGTCTGCCCACGCTGAACGTCACCACCTTACCTTTGGTTAAAATGAGTAAACACGACAGCTCTGAGCTTCAGGCCTTTCCCTGGTCTCATCTGTACAAGTGTGTGCCATCGACAGCATGCCCACATACCCTTCTCATGTCACTGACAAGCTGATCAACCACCGTATCATATGACAGCCAATGCTATTTAAAGGAGGCAGGCCAGGACCAAGGAACCAGGTGTGTGTGTGTCTGCATTTTAGAGGTACGAGGAAAACAAGTTAAATGGCTCTGGACGTGTCATTGTAAGAGAGAGGCCAGCACTGACCCTGAACATGTCATTGTGGGGGCACAAAACCTGCAAGCATGACAAACGTTTGAGTTCATCAAGAGCAGCAGCCTTTCTGCACACAAAGTCACCTGTGTGTAGATAACGGGCAACCATCCACAAAACACCCAGCCGAACGTGAGAGAGCTGATGAGAGGAGCTGCACGTTAATAACCGAAGAGGAGGGCAGTGCAGCAGAACACACAGTCCACTGTCTGCTGAGCACCCAGATGAGTTTCCTTCTTCACAGGTGGGCTTGGACTGAAGCAAAGGAGGTCTGACAAATCCAGGCTTCTGCTGATTATACCGGTAGGTCAGAGCGCAGGCTATGATGACAACCCTACGAGTCAACAGATCATCCTGCTGGGTGTCACCACTGCCGCTTACTTGTGCTTTTATAATGCGTGGGCTGAGTTTTCAAGGGCACATTTAGTACCCTGATACTGGCAGAGCTACGTAGATAAATAGACATGAAAGGCACTATATGATAGATAGACATGAAAGGCACTATATGATAGATATGAAAGGCACTAAATGATAGATAGATAGATATGAAAGGCACTATATGATAGATAGATAGATAGATAGATATGAAAGGCACTATATGATAGATAGATAGATAGATATGAAAGGCACTATATGATAGATATGAAAGGCACTATATGATAGATAGATAGACAGATACTTTATTAACCCCAAGGGGAAATTCACAAAAAAAGTACTTGAATAGACGAGTCTCGGCGTGTAAAATCCACGCCCACGTTGTAAAAGTAAGTGTGTCCAGGGAACGTATCCACATAAAATAAAGTGATAAGAGTGATCAATAAAAAAGAGAAAAATAAAAGTAGAAGAATAAAGTCGTACACGGAGCTGCTGAAAAGGCTGCCACTCTCGGCGGTGCCCGATTCTTACGCCATATGTAGGAGTACACTGGAACTTTATTCAGGACGAACATGCAACAGTGTACTGATCTGTGAGGAGGCCTTTTTACTGATCTCAAGGCTCCACGGCCCAAGGCCAGCAATAAAACAGAACTGTCATCAGGAACATGAAGTGAATGGGGCCTAATGCAGGACCTCTCACCGCTAGTTTGGATGTCTTAGCCTAATCGAGCATCGACATGCAGGACCACCCAAGTTGACGTGGCATACAGTCCCTTCATTTTTACAACTGGTTCTGAGGGACAAGAGGGGACAATGAAGGAGGAATCCTTAATTAAAGAGACTGTTCAGTGTTAATATGATTATACTGATTAATATCATTTATGTTAGGTAGAATGCCTAGAGGGGGCTGGGTGGTCTCGTGGCCTTGGTACCCCTGCAGATTTTGTTTGTTTTGTTTTGCCTTTTCTGTCCTCCCTGACCATTGGACCTTACTTTTATTCTTTGTTAATTAGTATTGCCTAATTTTATTTGTATATTTTGTCTTGTTTTCTCTTTCTTCATCCTGTAAAACACTTTGAGCTCCATACATCACTTGTATGAAAATGTACTGTAGAAACAAATACTCTTGTTGTTGTTGTTAATACTCTTGAATGACTGATCAGTTATTAAATTCTGGACATCTATCTAAATACAGCACTCAGAGCCTCAGAGATCTACAGGTCTTCAAGGTGCTGGAATGCTCTTCATCAACAGTACACTCAGTCATAACATGGCAATATAACGTAACATGTACTCTCAAGGCATATGTGAAGAAAAGCTTAGGACAAACATCAGCTGAGAATCACAACTGGGTAATGATGGAGCTGTGAGGCAGCTGTGGTGACCTTCTGATTGAGTGTCAGCCTATGCCTCCTGAGCACAGCTAGACCAGCTATTGACTTGGGTGTCCTGATTAGCTGCAGACTGAGCAGGTTACGTCAGCCCACCCTCGATACAAACCCTCAAAAAGAAAAACCTGTTTGCTGAGCTAAAGGAGTATTTTAGGCCCCAGAATGTCCTCCTGCTCTTGACCTCTGGCTACTGGAATGTGGCTGATCTGCTTATGTTATGATGACAAACCACTGCTGAAGTCACCTTACATTGGGTGACAGGAGAATGTTTCAGAATCTGTTACACTAAGCTACATGTTGGCATACCTGGTGTAGTCCATGATGGTATTAAGACGGTGAGCGATGGTCAGAATGGTACAATCTTCAAACTGACTTCGGATCGTCGACTGGATCAGGTTGTCAGTTTCCAGATCAACAGCAGCGGTTGCCTCATCCAGTACCAAGATCTTGGTTTTTCTAAGGAGAGCCCGTGCTAGGCACACCAGTTGGCGCTGCCCCAAGCTGTGGTCACAGAGAGAAGTAAATAAGCAGTCAGGTAACAATACCAAACTCCAGTTTTGCCTCCTCTCCTTTGGGGCAGATGAAGTAGTTACCTCAAGTTCTCCCCTCCTTCTGAGCACTCGTAGTTCAGTTTATCTGAAAGCCCCGACACAAAGCCCTTGAGATGAGCAAGTTCTAGTGCGTTCCAGATTTCTTCATCAGAATAAACATCAAAGGGGTCAAGGTTCATGCGCAGAGAACCTGAAAAGAGGACAGGGTCCTGTTGGGGAGACAAGACAGCTGGCATTCAGGAGACATGTTCTCAGCTTAGTCAAATGTTCAAATGTAAAGACACCCAAACAATGCGGGACTCCTTACAAATAGTTTAGAAGATCAGCGTTTACTGGCTGGCATGCTTTCACAAGCAAGGATCAAAGCGAAGTTACCTGAGGTATGATGGTAATCCTGGACCGCAGTTCATGTAGACCTATTTCTGCTATGTTGACACCATCAATATGGATTTCTCCTTTGTTAGCTTCCAGGATCCTAAAAATTCCTAAAGCCAGTGTGGATTTTCCAGCTCCAGTTCGTCCCACGATCCCCACCTATCCAGACAACAAACTGTTATTTTAAAGCAACCGCAGGAACCTAAATAACAATGGTCAGTGAACATTCTGTCACAGAACACCTTTGGGGAAATTTAAAAAAGTACGTTTCATGCTCATTTCAGAAATGTACTTGGTAGTTTCTGAGTTGTTTTTTTTAAGGCTGTATGTTTAGTATATAAACCTGGTGGATGTCTAAGAAGGAGAACGGCATCGCAGCCATGAAGAGGGAGGGAGGCCAAAGTGGAAGGACAGATGGGTTGGCCGGCTGGACGAAGAAACAACTTTGTGCCCAGCCAGAATAATATGATGGTGGGACCAGCGGAAGTCAGAAGTTGGGAGCAGTTCCATTGCCCATACAGCAGGTGGCAGTGGTCCTTTTGTTGCAGCCCTGTTGGGAGTTGGAGTCCAGAAGTGCAACTCTGTCGGGGTCCCTGGGTGCCAGTAGAGGGCACTGTCAGGGGAAGACCTCTCTACTTTCCATACAACCTGTAAATGCTTCCAAGTGGGCACGCTGAGGAACTGGAAGTACTCCTGGGTCCAGTTTGAAAAGGAGCCCATTCCCTCATATCTGGGAGTGAGGAGGCAGCGGGCAACACTCAACTGGAGGATGGAAGAAGGAAGAATTTACTTATTGGTATTGTGGCTGATCTTTGACGGGGTGATTATTGTTGAGGGGGCTTTAGGTGAATACATATTTTATCCCAGAATCATGTTGGACATTACTGTGTCTGAAATTTGGAGCTCACAGGCGCCCCCTGCTGGTTACCATTTTCACTAAAGTGTATGGGTCTTTTAGGGTTAAATTCAGAATTAAATGTTTAATTGTTGTTTGGAAACATTTTATAACTTTCCAAAAGGGCATAAAATAATTGAGTTGTTTAAACTTGAGAAGCCTGCTCCCTGTCTGAGGCCCAACTCCATGCCAGTTGGTGATCAGATGTCAAAGTATAAACATCAATGTGTTTACATCTTTAAAAATTCACTTCTTGGACTCTCATCTGGTGAGCGATGAGCAATGAAATCAGGCGTCTTCAGGGTATTTCTGAAATGAACAAGCGACACCAAGGCAAGTGGACACCCAGTATGCTTGCTGCTTGACCCTTAAGTGATAGATAGATAGATAGCTAGATAGCTAGATAGATAGATAGATAGAATGAAAGGCACTATATAATAGATAGATAGATAGATAGAATGAAAGACACTATATAATAAATAGATAGATAGATAGAATGAAAGGCACTATTTAATAGATAGATAGATAGATCGATATAATGAAAGGCGCTATATAATAAATAGATAGATAGATAGATAGATAGATAGATACTTTATTAATCCCAAGGGAAAATTCACATTCTCTAGCAGCAGCATACTGATAATAACAATATTAAATTAAAGAGTGATAACAATGCAGGTACAACAGACAATAACTTTGAATAATGTTAACGTTTACCCCCCCCCCCCCCCCCCCCCGAGTGGAATTGAACAGTCGCATAGTGTGGTGGAGGAACGATCTCCTCAGTCTGTCAGTGGAGCAGGACGGTGACAGCAGTCTGTGGCTGAAGCTGCTCCTCTGTCTGGAGATGATCCTGTTCAGTGGATGCAGTGGATTCTCCATGATTGACAGGAGTCTGCTCAGCGCCCATTGCTCTGCCACGGATGTCAAACTGTCCAGCTCCGTGCCTACAATAGAGCCTGCCTTCTTCACCAGTTTGTCCAGGCGTGAGGCGTCTCTCTTCTTTATGCTGCCTCCCCAGCACACCACTGCGTAGAAGAGGGCGCTCACCACAACCGTCTGATAGAACATCTGCAGCATCTTATTGAAGATGTTGAAGGACGCCAGCCTTCTAAGGAAGTGTAGTCGGCTCTGTCCTCTCTTGCACAGAACATCAGTGTTGGCATTGGGAGTGGGAGACTCCTGAGGCAAAAAATCGTACACATCTGCCTTTGAGGGGAGACGCTCCTGGCTTGGTTATATATGGTGTCAATATAAATTTATTGTAAGTTTTAATCATGTGTCACTTAGAATCCTTGCATGATAAAGAGTCTGATTAGATATTTGAATTGAGCATGAAAACTACTGCAAGATTCACCTTTATTGATTAATGAAACATGCCATTTCTGCCAAGCTAAGCCAGTCCCAAGAATCCCCTCCCTTACCCCCAATTCATATCTGAATATTTAAAGAGTTTGGGCTTGAGAGAGTTTTACCTTCTCCTTTTCCTGAATGTGGAGGGTGATGTCTTTCAGTGCCCAGTCTAGCCCTTTGCGATATTGGAGTCCATATCCTTTGAACTCAATGGTGCCAGTCTGGGGCCAAGAGGGGGCCAGTGTGCTGTTCTCAAGGGTCCAAGCAGCCTGTGTGGGTTTAAAGGAAAGCGATATTAATATGAAAAGTTGTCTGCATATTGATCTTGCAACATTTTACACCAGGTGGCCTTGCTGATGTAACCTCCCCATTTATCCGGGCTTTGGACTGAAGAAGCCCACTGGTTTGTGCAATCTCCCCGTGGCAAGTGTACTTTTGAGAGGTTGATGAATGAAGAGAATGAGAGAGAAGGTTGGATGAAATGGAGATAGTGAACCAGGAAGTACAACGGATTAGCAAGGAGAAAGTGAGGACAGCTATGAAGAGGAAGAAGAAAGGAAAAAATCAGATGACATACCTGTGGAAGCATGGAAGTGTTTAGGAGAGATGGCAGTGGAGTTTAATAAAATCTTGGAAAGTGAGGGGATGCCTGAGGAGTGGAGAAGAAGTGGACTGGTGCCGATTTTTAAGAATAAGGGAGATGTGCAGAACTGTAGTAGCTAATGAACCATAGCATGAAATTATGGGAAAGAGTAGTGAAAGCTTGGTTAAGAAGGGAGGTGATGATTGGCGAGCAGCAGGATGGTTTTATGCCAGGAAAGAGCACTGTGGAGGCAATGTTTTCTCTGAGGGTGTTGATGGAGAAGCAGAGAGAAGGCCAGAAGGAGTTGCTTCGAGACAAGTCGTGGTTTTGTATGAGGAAATCAGAAGTTGTACAGAAGTATGTAAGAGTGGTACAGGATATTTATGATGGAAGTGTGACAGTGGTGTGGTCTGCTGTAGCAGTGATGGATGCGTTCAAGGTGGAGGTGGGATTACATCAGGGATCGGCTCTGAGCCCAATCTTATTTGCAGTAGACTGGTAGACAGGCGAGATTAGTCACGAGTCCCCGTGGACTATTGTGATTTGTAACAAGAGTAGGGAGCAGGTTGAGAAGACCCTGGAGAAGTGGAGATATGCCATAGAGAGGAAAGGAATGAGGGCCAGGAAGATCAGGATGGAATACATGTGTGTGAATATGAGGGATCAGAGGAATGATGAGGATGTGGGGAGTAGAGTTGGCCAAGGTGGATGAGATCAATAGTGCAGCATAACGGGGAGTGTGGAAGAGAAGTGAAAAAGAGAGTGCAGGCAGGGTGGAGAAGAGTGTCAGCAAGAGTGAAAGAGAAGGTCTACAGGACGGTAGTGAGACCAGCTGTGTTATATGGATTGGAGACGGTGGCACTAGCGAAAAAACAGGAGACAAAACTGGAGATGGCAAAGTTTAAGATGTTAAGATTTACACTGGGTGTGATGAGGATGGACAGGATTAGAAATGAGGACATTAGAGGGTCAGCTCAAGTTGGACGGTTTAGAGACAAAGCCAGAGAGGCGAGATTGTGTTAGTTAGGACATGTGCAGTGGAGAGATGCTGGGTAAATTGGGAGAAGGATGCTAAGGATGGAGCTGCCAGGTAAGAGGAAAAGAGGAAGGTCTGAGAGGAGATTTATGGATGTGTTGAGAGGGGACATGCAGGTGGTGGGTGCGACAGAGCAAGATGACGAGGACAGGAAGATATGGAAACAGATGATCCAGTATGGTGACCCCTAAAGGGAGCAACTGAAAGATGAAGAAGTGTTTTAATATGAAAAGTGAACAATGGTAGCATGAAAACATTTTCCAAATCCAAACCATTTAAAAGTAGTGCCGTGGTTACTGGTTTGTATGTTGAGTCTCCCTTCTCAAAAGTCCCGGGTTTAAATCCAGGTTTGGTGTTGGTCAGTGTGGGCTTTGCATATTCTTCCCATGTCTGGTGTTCCTCCCATAATCTCAATCCTTAATTTAATTTGCAACTCTAAATCGACTTGGTGTGGGTGACTGTGCCCTGCAATGGACAGTACAGTGCACGGTGCTCTGGCCCCAAAACACTGAACTCAAAGAGCTGGGTTTAATATAGCATAAAAATCTGAAATCCTGACAAAAAAACTTGAAGTGCACCTGGCTTCTGGAAAACATCAAAGACTTGCTTTCTTTGGGCAGAGCACAGCTTGACAGAATCACTAGAAATACTGTAAGACACCACAATGCTAAGCCAAACTCCGCTCCAGTTTTTCGTCTGGTATAGTAAATTGGCCCAAAGACAAGTGCATTAGCAGACACAGACCTAAATTCCACACAGCTACGTGACGGCTTCCTCCTTTGAGAGGTACTTTTTGGAATTTTTCTATATTCTGTGTGCTCTCAGCTGTTCATACAATGAACGCATTATTCAGATACAGTAAATATTCTTCCATAAAAAGACTGCAGCCACAGATCTGCAGGACACTCAGACATGGAAGTGACGGCAATGACAACAGTCTGTGGCAACAAATTATACTTTTCCAATGTTTTTGAATCTTTCTCAATGGCGTTAGAATGAATGTTGTGTCAGCCTGGCAAAACGAAGTCATAAGAATATAAGCAACAAGAGTAATAAAAAGTGTAGCCCACCTCTTTGGGAGTATCTGCATATTCCTTCACTCGTTCCACAGAGACAATATTGTTCTCCACATCTGTCCACGAGCGAACTATCCAGCTGAGGATTCCAGTCACCTGTAGGTAAATCAAACGTATCCCTCGGTTTTTAATTTCATTTAACACTTTTCTATAATCAACACCATCCTGAGTGCAGAATTAAAGGTCATTCATTCATCCATTTATTGATCCACTTTTTCCAGGATGATAATCTATTTCAGGACACTGGCTTAGTGTCTCCAACCTGACATGAAGATCAGATTTCTAAAGTGCTTGTATCTCAGCATATCCAGTGAAAATAAACAGGGAGAAAACACAAAGTCACTGACTGGCCTGGGAATGAACTTCAGATCTCTACAGCTATGAGGCATCACCTCCAGCTACAATGCTGCTGACCGACAGCTTGGTCTAACTCAGCGTTTCTCAACCTTTAAGTATTTGCGACCCGAGTTTTCATAACAGTTTTAATCGCGTCCCCCCTAACTTTTTTTGAAACCCTAATAAAATGTATCTGCGGTGGGTTGGCACCCTGCCCGGGTTTGGTTCCTGCCTTGTGCCCTGTGTTGGCTGGGATTGGCTCCAGCAGACCCCCGTGACCCAGTGTTAGGATTCAGCGGGTTGGAAGATGGATGGATAAAATGTATTCCTATATTTTTTGCTGCCGATACACCGCTACAAGTTTAAAATTTCCCTACGAATAGCAAAATTACGCCACATATGGCAACATTTATTTCCCCTTTTTTGTTACTTCACGCCCCCCTAGGTGGGTGCGCCCCACAGTTTGAGAACCGCTGGTCTAACTCTTTACAAATATTTTAGTTAAAGAGAGACTTGACCGATTAACTGTAATTCAGGGGCTCAGTGGTGTGGATAGAACGTGTCACCATGTGCCTGACAAGGACTAAAGTGTTAGTCATTCATCCGTATTGTTTAGCCAAAAGAACACGATGTCCTCAGATGGACTGCAGACCTACAGTTAGGTCCATAAATATTTGGACAGAGACAACTTTTTTCTCATTTTGGTTCTGTACATGACCACAATGAATTTTAAATGAAACAACTCCGATGCAGTTGAAGTGCAGACTTTCAGCTTTAATTCAGTGGGGTGAACAAAACGATTGTATAAAAATGTGAGGCAACTAAAGCATTTTTTGAACACAATCCCTTCATTCCAGGGCCTCAAAAGTAATTGGACAATTGACTCAAAGGCTATTTCATGGTCAGGTGTGGTCAAGTCCATCGTTATGTCATTATCAATTAAGCAGATAAAAGGCCTGGAGTTGATTTGAGGTGTGGTGCTTGCATGTGGAAGATTTTGCTGTGAACAGACAACATGCGGTCAAAGGAGCTCTCCATGCAGGTGAAAGAAGCCATCCTTAAGCTGCGAAAACAGAAAAAAACAATCTGAGAAATTGCTCCAATATTACGAGTGGCAAAATCTACAGTTTGGTCCATCCTGAGAAAGAAAGCAAGCACCGGTGAACTCAGCAACGCAAAAAGACCTGGACGTCCAGGGAAGACAACAGTGGTGGATGATCGCAGAATCATTTCCATGGTGAAGAGAAACCTTCACAACAGCCAACCAAGTGAATAACACTCTCCAGGGGGTAGGCAGACGTATCGATATCCAAGTCTACCATAAAGAGAAGACTGCATGAAAGTAAATCCAGAGGGTGCACTGCAAGGTGCAAGCCACTCATAAGCCTCAAGAATAGAAAGGCGAGATTGGACTTTGCTAAAGAACATCTAAAAAAAGTCAGCACAGTTCTGGAAAAACATTCTTTGGACAGATGAAACCAAGATCAACCTCTACCAGAATGATGGCAAGAAAAAAGTATGGAGAAGGCGTGGAACAGCTCATTATCCAAAGCATAGCACATCATCTGTAAAACACGGTGGAGGGAGGCAGTGTGATGGCTGCCAGTGGCACTGGGACACTCGTGTTTATTGATGATGTGACACAGGACAGAAGCAGCCAAATGAATTCTGAGGTGTTCAGAGACATACTGTCTGCTCAAATCCAGCTAAATGCAGCAGTCAAATTGATTCAGGATACAGATGGACAATGACCCAAAACATACAGCCAAAGCAACCCAGGAGTTTATTAAAGCAAAGAAGTGGAAAATTCTTGAATGGCCAAGTCAGTCACCTGATCTTAACCCAATTGAGCAGGCATTTCACTTGTTGAAGACTAAACTTCAGACAGAAAGGCCCACAAACAAACAGCAACTGAAAGCTGCTGCAGTAAAGGCCTGGCAGAGCATTAAAAAGGAGGAAACCCAACATCTGGTGACGTCCAGGAGTTCAAGACTTCAGGCTGTCATTGCCAGGAAAGGGTTTTCAACCAAGTATTAGAAATGAACATTTGATTTCCAGTTCTTTCATTTGTCCAATTACTTTTGAGCCCCTGAAATGAAGGGATTGTGTTCAAAAAATGCTTTAGTTGCCTCACATTTTTATACAATCGTTTTGTTCACCCCACTGAATTAAAGCTGAAAGTCTGCACTTCAACTGCATCGGAGTTGTTTCATTTAAAATTCATTGTGGTAATGTACAGAACTAAAATGAGAAAAAAGTTGTCTCTGTCCAAATATTTATGGAACTAACTGTATAATATGTAGCAAAACTTATCTGTAGTCTTTTGTAAACTGCAGCACAATTCATCAGCTTGTTGTTTTCAATGACTACAATGACGTTTTTTCCAAGAAAACGTTAAAGACATTAAAAACTGCCTAAGAGGAAAGGTGACTATGGCCATTTGTGGCTCAAAACTAGAATGTCCTGTTCCTCTTACATTTTCTGTTTAAGTGATGCTCTGGTTTGAGCTGAAAGCATATTAAACAATATGTTCATAAAACCATCAGCTGCATCATTACATTACTATCTTAATACATAAGTCTCCTCACTCACTCACGTCTGTCTGAAGCCAAATGCGCAGTCGCCTTCTGCGCAGCTGCCCAAAAACCCTTACGAGACCGACATCGCGGCAGGCGGTGGATTTCCGGCCGCAAAAATTCAAAGAGAAAGGCGACTTCGATTAAAGTTCTAGAGGCCTGAAAGGCGATTTCAATTACAGCTCGAGGCCTAATTACGCATTCATTCAATACACCGATATCAGGTTTGTGGTGCTTATACTTACTACTATTGCACTCGTGCCCATTTCATCTTACGTTGTCGAAACAGGCTCTTTGTCTAGTTATTATATAATACTAGGGGGCTTACTCCCCTGCTTGCTTCGCTCAGCAACCCCCAGGTATGCACTACACGCCAGCCTCTTTGCGGTTCTGCCGCTCGCGTATGGGGATGTGGATATACAATTTAAACAGATTTTTATTTTCATGGGAATTGTTAGATAGATAGATAGATAGATAGATAGATAGATAGATAGATAGATGTGAAAGGCACTATATAATAGATAGATAGATAGATAGATAGATAGATAGATAGATAGATAGATGTGAAAGGCACTATATAATAGATAGATAGATAGATAGATGTGAAAGGCACTATATAATAGATAGATAGATAGATAGATAGATAGATAGATAGATAGATGTGAAAGGCACTATATAATAGATAGATAGATAGATAGATAGATAGATGTGAAAGGCACTATATAATAGATAGATAGATCAGCACCATCACCACCAACTGTTTCAGCAGAGTCTATTGATACGTATTTAACCAATGTGCCATGTAACCAATTTAACCAATCTGATGTGTAAACGATCGACATTTTTAGTGTTAATTTGTTTGACTTCTCGTTTCTCGGTGTTAGGATTGCGCGTCTACTCATTCCTTCTGTTGATAACCCTTCGTGATGAAATTCTTCAATAAGATTTGAACATAATACGTCTTCTTTAATTGGGAACTTAAAGTGAGGAAAACATAAAAATGTCTAAGAGCTGAGAGCGCAGGATGTGTGTCTGACAAAAACATTCACACCAATGAGAGTTGAGAGGACGGTGGTCTTGTTGGAAAATGTTTGAGAGGAGGGCGGGACTTGAAAAAATCTCTCGTCGTTTTTATATAATAGAGAGATATGGTGGTGGGTCTCACATTGGTTTTTAATTTTTTACTCTTTTGCATTTTGTTCTTATTTTCTAAGCCGACACTGATGTGAATTTCCTTTGCAGGCTCTGTCTATCTACTCAGCATTTTGCTTCCATGTTTGGAGTGAAAACTTGGCACGGGTACTGGTCCATGACATATAACTAAAAAAATGCCAGCTGCTTTGACAACAAAATGCTGAAGAGTAACCCCGATATGTTTGAGAGCTGCGCAGCAGCGAGGCCTCACATGTTGGACTTGTGGACACTCATGTCAGATCCAGGGATGGAAACTGATGAATGGCTATTTGTTTTTCAAAGCTGCAGCAGCTTGGGCCTCATTATGAAAGTGTGGTTTGTGAAATTGTATGTGTTTAAAAACTGACACCTTGGTGACAAACTGTGACGTGCCATCGACAAACAGGGTGTTTTCTTGACTTTTGTTTGTTTAGTTTGTGGAGAGTACACCATGTAGTGAAATTGAACATTCATGATAAGTACAAGATGGCCAGGGCTGAGCTACAAGAAGCAAACTGTGAAATGGATTGAAGGTTATTGTTGTTGATTAACAAAATTTTAAGTGATGAAAAAATGATTTAAATCAAAGGAGCTTATACTCAGATTGCATGCAGTTTTGGTCACCAAGCTGCAAAAAGACATAAGACATAGCAGGTGTAGCTGCTGTTAGAGGAGAGCAACCAAATGTCCCCCACTGTTAAAGGACATATTGCATACCGACAGACTAAGAGAACAAGCCCTGTAGATTTACTTCAGGTACTCGGATTTCTCTTCCACCTCCCAAAGACATGCCTGGTAACTCTAAGTTGGCCTTTTATGACTGGCTGTTGGTGTGTGAGTGAGTGTGCCCAGTGAAGGACTGGTATCTTATCTTATTCAGGTTTAGGTCCTGCATTATGCCTGCTGCTACCAGAACAGGCTCTGGATTCCCATGACCATGATGTAGAAAAAGTGGGCTCAGAAAATAGCAGGGCGACATTTACTAACATCATTTCCTCTCAGTTTTGTGTCTAAATTTATGGGCACTGTAAGCTCAGGGTCAATGTGCTCCTCACATTTATATAATGATCTTTACTTCATAGTGTTTACTGTAAGCTAAAAAACTGTCATACCTGCAGTGCGTGGGACACCGACAGACCCACAATCCCAGGACTAAGAGTTCCTCTGGCCATTACTGAGAAAATAGCTGCAGAAAGGACAATGGTGTTCCCAAGAAATTCAAGATTCACAGCAAGCCACCTGAAACCAAAAAACAAACCTAAGAATTTTGCTTCCATTTGTGTGTTTCATGCACTGTATTGCAATAAGACTGTCACTACATATACAGAATTTGCATGTTCTCCTCAAATCTTCATACACTTTTCACATACCTAAGAAGTTCACGTTATGTTAAACGACAAGTCTAACTTTATGGGGATGTGTGAGAGTGTAAGTAGCCTAAAATGGACTGTCAGTCTATCCAGAGTTGCTTTATGTTCAGTGCTACCAGCTTCCAGCAAACTGAAATCCTATAATGGAATAAATTCAAATTTAAGCAACAAGCAGAAGACTATGAAGGTGGTGGGCACTGTGGGCACCGGGCTGATGTTTTTAGGTTGGTTGCCCTGGGTTTAAAGGATATGAAAAGAAGATGATGGAAAACAAAGAGTCAAAATAAAAATCTATTTCTACTGTCTACACACTAAGGTCTGAGCCTGAGATAGATGGACATGTCGTTTTAACCACTTTAACAAGACAGAATATGTGACATTTGCAATGCAACATTCTACTTTGTCAGACTTAAAAACTCACCATTAGCCAGACTGCCTTGTGTGTCATTTGCAGCTACGAGTGGAGAGACAGCTGAAGTGGTCTTATATGAAGGTTTCTTTGTTTGAAAAGTGCAAATATGTTCTCATCACATTTTAAGGATTACCACATGGACATTGTTACTCTGCGGTGGGCTGGCGCCCTGCCCGGGGTTTGTTTCCTGCCTTGCGCCCTGTGCTGGCTGGGATTGGCTCCAGCAGACCCCCGTGACCCTGTACTTATGATATACAGTGCATCCGGAAAGTATTCACAGCGCGTCACTTTTTCCACATTTTGTTATGTTACAGCCTTATTCCAACATGGATTAAATTCATTTTTTTCCTCAGAATTCTACACACAACACCCCATAATGACAACGTGAAAAAAGTTTACTTGGGGTTTTTGCAAATTTATTAAAAATAAAAAAATTGAGAAAGCACATGTACATAAGTATTCACAGCCTTTGCCATGAAGCTCAAAATTGAGCTCAGGTGCCTCCTGTTTCCCCTGATCATCCTTGAGATGTTTCTTCAGCTTCATTGGAGTCCACCTGTGGTAAATTCAGTTGACTGGACATGATTTGGAAAGGCACACACCTGTCTATAGAAGGTCCCACAGTTGACAGTTCATGTCAGAGCACAAACCAAGCATGAAGTCAAAGGAATTGTCTGTAGACCTCTGAGACAGGATTGTCACGAGGCACAAATCTGGGGAAGGTTACAGAAAAATTTCTACTGCTTTGTAGGTCCCAATGAGCACAGTGGCCTCCATCATCCGTAAGTGGAAGAAGTTTGAAACCACCAGGACTCTTCCTAGAGCTGGCCGGCCATCTAAACTGAGCGATCGGGGGAGAAGGGCCTTAGTCAGGGAGGTGACCAAGAACCCGATGGTCACTCTGTCGGAGCTCCAGAGGTCCTCTGTGGAGAGAGGAGAACCTTCCAGAAGGACAACCATCTCTGCAGCAGTCCACCAATCAGGCCTGTATGGTAGAGTGGCCAGACGGAAGCCACTCCTTAGTAAAAGGCACATGGCAGCCCGCCTGGAGTTTGCCAAAAGGCACCTGAAGGACTCTCAGACCATGAGAAAGAAAATTCTCTGGTCTGATGAGACAAAGATTGAACTCTTTGGTGTGAATGCCAGGTGTCATGTTTAGAGGAAACCAGGCACCGCTCATCACCAGGCCAATACCTTCCCTACAGTGAAGCATGGTGGTGGCAGCATCATGCTGTGGGGATGTTTTTCAGCGGCAGGGACTGGGAGACTAGTCAGGATAAAGGGAAAGATGACTGCAGCAATGTACAGAGACATCCTGGATGAAAACCTGCTCCAGAGCACTCTTGACCTCAGACTGGGGCGACGGTTCATCTTCCAGCAGGACAACGACCCTAAGCACACAGCCAAGATATCAAAGGAGTGGCTTCAGGACAACTCTGTGAATGTCCTTGAGTGGCCCAGCCAGAGCCCAGACTTGAATCCGATTGAACATCTCTGGAGAGATCTTAAAATGGCTGTGCACCGACGCTTCCCATCCAACCTGATGGAGCTTGAGAGGTGCTGCAAAGAGGAATGGGCCAAACTGGCCAAGGATAGGTGTGCCAAGCTTGTGGCATCATATTCAACAAGACTTGAGGCTGGAATTGCTGCCAAAGGTGCATCGACAAAGTATTGAGCAAAGGCTGTGAATACTTATGGACATGGGATTTCTCAGTTTTGTTATTTTTAATAAATTTGCAAAAACCTCAAGTAAACATTTTTCACGTTGTCATTATGGGGTGTTGTGTGTAGAATTCTGAGGAAAAAAATGAATTTAATCCATTTTGGAATAAGGCTGTAACATAACAAAATGTGGAAAAAGTGATGAGCTGTGAATACTTTCTGGATGCACTGTAGCGGGTTGGATAATGGATGGATGGATGGATGGGTGGGACATTGTTACTTGGTATAAAGAAATTCCTTTTTCCTCATTTAAGGCTTCAAGGTGGAACCAAGCAGAAAAATGGAATCGGACTGCTGGTCTGAATTATTTTTCTTTGCCAGCAGCCACAGTGATGAGCATACAGAGAACCTCCAAATCTACCCAATGACGCTTAAAAATTCAGAGAAGAAAAACAGCAAGTGCAAGGCTATATTCTTATCTTCAGCTTTTGAATTTAAAGTTATGTGCCACACATGAACTTTCCTAATAAACACTTGGCTGAATTTTTGCTGCCACAGATTGGTCATTGGCAGTGGGCATTATGATTTGGATGAGTGGTGGCTTCTGTAGCTCAGAGCGTCTACGTTTATATTCCTGTTGACATTTCTGCTAGAGTGGTGGGAAGTCAAGCGTGCCATGCTTTCAAACCTCTGTGCCGAGTAATAGGCAGGGGGGACTTACGCTTTACACAAAGGCAAGTGGAGACACCTACTGCACCACTCTGGGATGTGAAGAAGGCGGCAGGCCGAGTTCAGTGCTTTCACACATTGGGCACCTCAGGTCTAATCAGACGATTGCACAAAACACGCTTCTCATCCACATTACTAGTGTTTAACCAAAGAATTAAGCCCTGTGTTTGGTATCCTAACGCATTAACTGTTACTGCCATGCCTACACACTCATGATTTACAAGAAAATATGTTTTACTACCATGGTAGGGAACTAAATTTAACTGATTTGTTACATACCTGGTAGCGACAAACCGAGGAAAGTAAGATTTCTGATTCTCGTCTACCCTCTGGTTAGTCTGCAGGATGAAGCGAGGCTGCTCCCTGAAGGCACGGATGACACTTGCACCCTGAACAGTCTCGTTAAAGTGCGTGTAGATGGGAGACCTGCTAACCGACTCAAGTCTTCGCAGCTGGCAGGACGTGGCCACATAGAAGCTCTGGAACAAGCAGAAAGGAATACCACATTTACTAGATTACACAATTATCAAACTCTACAAACACTGTTACTTATGTCCACTTTAATGGCTCATTCTGCCTCATCCTTTTCTCTGCCCACCTGGATGAACCCATAGAAGAGTCCCAATGGCAGAATGACGATGGCGGCTATAGGTGTGGCCAGCAAAACAATGATGCAAATCTCCAGCAGCTTGAAGAGGTATCCCAACATCATCTTGAGGCCATCAGGGATCATGCAGTCTATGGCGTCCACCTCTTTGGAGAATCTGTTCAGTAAGTTTCCACTGGGTGTACGTTCGAAGAAGGCCATGGGGGAGCGGAGGACATTGTGCAGCAAATCATGATGGAGGTGGCGTGAAGCGATGATCCCTCCAACAGAAATGGCCACTGTGGTGCCAAAAATAGCAATTCCTGTTGTAGAGAGCATAGGAGCATCTTTTAGAAAAAACGGGCAAATGACAGTAGGACTGGTTAGGAGTCTTAAAGTCTGAAAAAATAGACTGGAAAAAATTGGGATATTGGTGCCCCTTAATTTACACTTACCTAGAAAAAAATATTGTTCTCTTTAGCTATTCTAAACTAGTTTCCTTTCTGTCAAAGTTAACTTTACATCAGCAACTGATGCTACTCATCTGACAATGACTAAAGCGTCATTTTTGATTAAGACTTGCCTTAGCTAATAAGGAATTGTTAATTTAGATGAAATGCAAATTGATTTTATTACTGTATTAGCTCATAAGGAAACACCTAGTGTATTTGGCTGGTACTTTCTCATTTTGTCACCCAAACCACCAGCCTCCAGCTCACTATCCATTCTGTCTCCTTGCAACTAAATTTCCCACCACTGAAATGACTTAGAAGTAAAAACAATAAAGGCCAGCCGACTGACAATGAGAAGTATAGACAAAGAAGAACAATAAAGATCCATATTACTAACCGAGAATGGTAAACCGGATGGCATGGATGCAGGTACACGGCGATGGGACCATGAGACGTACTGCGCAGGCGCGTACAGCGCACATCTCATAAACCGCAAGCGAAGTCGTATCCACCGCGCACGAAGGAGTCACAGCCCAAAAACGAAAGAGCTCAACTGACGTGAATGAGAAATGAAGCAAAAACGCGCCCATAGCTAACGACTAATGACACAGCCACACAAACAAGAGGATTCTGCGCTGCGGTCCAGATTCAAACGGAAGAGGCTACGGAGGCCCCACAGGTCCACAAAGATGGTACGGAGTGAAGGCGCAGGCGTCACCGCCATATTGTGAGTGGCACTACTGCGGAGTGAAGATAGGAATAATGTGCTGCTTGGGATTGTACAAACCGCTGAACACCAAATTCAAACACAATACAGCTCAACGATACAAACACGAGCCCACCTGGATAAGATCAATGAACGCAGGCGCCTACAACGTGCGTCTGAAACTGCGGAAGCACAGCAGGCACGGGTTCAAAACGAACGAGCTCGTCTGACGAATATACAAACACGAGCCTGCCTGGATAAAATCAATGAACGCAGGCGCCTACAACGCGCGTCTGAAATGCCTGCGGGCAAAGCGGGCATGGCTCCAAAACGAACGAGCTCGACTAATGTATTTCAGAATACCCAACTCTGAGCGAAGCGAGCAGGGGGCGGATCCCCCTTGTTCAAAATAAAGGACTGGGCAAATGTTCTTGCCATTCCCAGCTGCCATCCCCTCGAAGTTCAGGCTACCTTTGCAGGTCATTTAATGATTTGTTTTAAAACAGGTCAAAAAAACTCTTGTAAAATGTTCTGATAAATACAGTAAGTGAAGGCCTTATTAATCCATCCATCCATCCATTATCCAACCCACTATATCCCAACTACAGGGTCACGGGGGTCTGCTGGAGCCAATCCCAGCCAACACAGGGCACAAGGCAGGAAACAAACCCCGGGCAGGGCGCCAGCCCACCGCAGGCCTTATTGAATACTTTTTAATTAATTTTAGAATCAGAGAGCTGAAACCCATCCCATAAGAAATGGGACTAAGGCAGGGATACACCCGGGATGGTGTGCTGGACAATCATGTGGGTATTTGGGTGCTGGTTTTCCATCCATCCATTCCAGTTTGTCCTGTTTAGAAACTCAGAGGCCTATAGATTATGTCTACAGTGCCCAACACAAGTCATGGAATTGGTGTGCTACTAGTTTTTAAAATATGCTATTTTATAAGGCTTTATTTCATTTATGAAAAATTACAGCTACAACTGTAATCAGCACAACGGCTCACCTTGTGCAAAGCCCAGGGCACCATAAACCCCCAGCTTGAAGTCTGTGTCCAGCTGTGTGCCATTGATCACAGGATCGTCTGCCCACATGCTGAGCCAATAGTTGTAAGTGAGTGAGGCGGCCTGTTGGAATATGTAGAGGAATATGATGGGCAGGATGAAACCGAGGCCAATCGTCTTAAAGTACTCCATGTAGACGGCAAGCTTAACCTGGATTGAAACAAAAGAAAAAAATCGGTCAGATACACCAGAGATGATGACTGTTTGTACTGAAAGAACGCCAATGAATTAGGACACCTGATACACAGCATGTCAGCTGTGATCATAGTTATAGCCGTAGCTAGAGCGTCCTCAGTTAACTGAAGAGAGGCACTAAGATGGGGTTTTATTCTGCATAATGAAGTGCAGGTGGAGTGTCTTCAAGTAATGGCTGTATTTCAGTGCTGCTACTGCTTGTGTTCATTAAATTGATCCTTTTTATGAATTCATCTGCATTCTGAAGAATACATTTAGATAAAAACAAAAATTCAATGTCTCTTTACCCTTCCAGTCTTTGCTCTGTCAGCCTCTGTCAGCTTCCCAGCATCCACTGCCACATCGACCTGGTCCACCTCTGAACTGGGCTCAACATTCTGGAGTACTGGGCTGTCCGTGTCACCACTTTTAAGAGACAAAAGCAATAAAGCTCTCCTCTGTAACCAGTAAAATGCTACGGGCAAGTATTATCTGAGTCTTGGACAGCTTTGATAAAACGGCCAAAAGGTCACCAAACAGTCATAATATCATAATAATTAATACTGTAACATAAAAACACTGGGTATACTGTGTGTGTGTGTATATATATAATACTAGACAAAGAGCCCGTTTCGACAACATAAGATGAAATGGGCACGAGTTTGTGTCAGCAGTGTATGAACAACAAGTGATACGTAACGAAGAAGTTGTTTTGTAATGATTGTAGTCCGCTTTACTCATTACTGTACAGGCTTGTACTGTTAGTTGATGAATTTTCCAGGCCTATAGTATAATATTGAATGATGAATGTTCCAGTACAATATGGAATAGTAATAAGTATAAGCACCACAAACCTGATATAGGTGTATTGACAGCGCTTACCTGACAAGCTGCTCCCTGGAGAGGTCTCGCGAGACAGGCATGTAATCTGTTACACTGAGCCGTAAGGAAGACTTTCTGGTACCTGAAATGTTCAAGTTACAGCTCAAAGGAGAGTTCCACAGAGTATGAATTATGGATTCAGAGAGACAAGTGATGACAACAGCATTAGCATTAGAGGAAGAAGCATCTCATCTGTATGAGAATGACAGATTCTTATTTTTTTTTGTCTTTAAATCAAAAGTGATCCCAAACTAATTTAACATTTTAGAGGTCACCTTCCTCCTGGGCACACACCTTTTGGAGCACCAGTCTCTTTGCGTTCAGTGCTGACATAAGCCTTGATGAACTCTGAGAAGATTCCCTGTCTGGTCACAAGGTCCTGATATGAGCCCATCTCCTTTATCTCTCCATCCATTAAAACAAGAACCAGGTCCACCTGAGGCAGGTAGCTTAGGCCGTGGGTCACCAGTACTCGTGTCTGTGAGCAGTGGTAGAGTAATGTTACACATCATGCTTTGCAAAATGTAGGTGGTCATCTGACAGGTGAATGTAATTAAAAACTTGAATTAATGCCTCAGTTGCTCAAATATCATGTCACTATGTACCTTATCTCTCAGAACACCTTTGGGTCCTACGACTTTATCAAAGATATGCTGACCCACATGTGCATCAACAGCAGACAAAGGATCATCCAGAAGGTAGATATCTGCTTTCCTGTAGACTGCACGGGCTAAACTGACTCTCTGCTTCTGACCACCAGAGAGGTTCAGACCCTAAATGGATCCAGAGAGACAACAATGAAAAGAGTCGCAGCATAATGGTGAAACAAAAAGGAAAATCAAGAGGGCACAGAAAGGTACCTTTTCTCCAATTTCCGTTTCATCTCCTGCTGGCAAGATTTCCAAATCGGGCTGTAAGGCGCATGCCTCAATCACTCTCTGGTACCAGCTCTCTTTCTTTTCCCGTCCAAACAAGATGTTGTCTCTGAGGGTGGCATTTTGGATCCAGGCTTGCTGAGGAACATAAGCCACTGAGCCCTACAATGAGGCAGAGATGTTAAATGTTACTCTAGACAGAACTCTAGACACCTTGTACCATGAAATCAGGACTACTAGAGCTGGACCTCAGTCTTGCTGTACCTGGATGGAGACATTCCCACTTCTCTTTTCTGTTTCTCCCAAAAGAGCAGACAGGAGAGATGACTTTCCACTGCCAACATGCCCAACGACTGCCACCAACGATCCTCGAGGTACACTCATATTGACCCTATGGGGACATACAAAACTGAATGAAAGGACAGAAACTGACACAGAGGGTCTTAGCTGATTTCTGTATGAAATTGTTAGGGTCACCCATTAGGCGCCAGGGCCTATCCTCCATAGAGCATCACCAGAAAAACTGCTAGCACCTTCACCACATGTGTTTTCCCCTCACTCAGATTACAGGGACATTTATCAAGATTATCCATCCATCCATCCATTTTCCAACCCGCTGAATCCGAACACAGGGTCACGGGGGTCTGCTGGAGCCAATCCCAGTCAACACAGGGCACAAGGCAGGAACCAATCCCGGGCAGGGTGCCAACCCACCACAGGACACACACAAACACACCAAGCACACACTAGGGCCAATTTAGAATCGCCAATCCACCTAACCTGCATGTCTTTGGACTGTGGGAGGAAACCCACGCAGACACGGGGAGAACATGCAAACTCCACGCAGGGAGGACCCGGGAGGCGAACCCAGGTCCCCAGATCTCCCAACTGCGAGGCAACAGTGCTACCCACTGCGCCACTGTGCCGCCCATCAAGATTATTATATTATTATAAAAGATTCAAAAACAAAACCCGGATATGGGTGTGTAATATATCAGTTCATTCAAGTAATCAAGAAGAAACATTTAATTTTGTTAACATCACACATCATCATGAGGTGCTTTACAGACCAAAGATGAATGCAGTACAGAAAGATGACAATTTATTTTACAAAACAACTTAAAAGACTGCACAGATGGTACTCAGGGAATGGCTAGGTTGCCCCTATTAATGTGAGGTAGTCACACTAGCCATTGTAACATGTGACTCACTCATTTACTTTTGGGACCCACGTGTAATTGATTTTGCAAAGATTACTGTGGAATCCGCAGACAGGAACAAAACCTAGACATAGCACAAGTCCATCGCAGGCCACACACTAAATCGTACAATGCCAGTTCATAGTTCTTTAATAATCCTGACATAGGCATCTTTGGGACTGTGTAGAAATGGAAAGCCCATAAATGGGATGGAATAACTGAATTCAGGACCACAGAAACGTGAGACAGTGGTGGTAACCAAATTTAAATTAAGAGCTAAAAGGGTAACTTGCTTTAATAAACCCTGGCAAATGATAATTATCTGCGGTGGGTTGGCATCCTGCCCGGGATTGGTTCCTGCCTTGTGCCCTGTGTTGGCTGGGATTGGCTCCAGCAGACCCCCGTGACCCTGTGTTCGGATTCAGCGGGTTGGAAAATGATGATAATTATTCATGTCAACTTCGTTTCAGGCTGATGGGACGAAACTCACTGCCCATCATGAAAGCAATGAAAGCTTACCTCCTGAGACAAGGGGCACCGTCCTTTGACCAACTGAAGGTACCATTCTCAACCAGGACACTGTGGCCTGCTAACAATAAATGAGAGTCAGGTTCAATAGCACACTCCACCATTGCTCAAACAATTCAATGTTTCATAAAGTAAAATTAACAGAATTGGTTGCTGATCAAACCAATGCACTGCACGGGACAAACATCCATCATACACAGCAAGCAGAAGTATGTTGAAATCTGCATTGGCTTTAGACAACAGGAGACAATTGGAAAAAATGGCAGACTAACACTCAACTTACTTTTCCATTAAAGCCTGGCAAAGAGACAAGGATCAATATTGGATGGTTCACCAGTCTGTCATGAGGCACACATGCCTACTCACTCAAACTGGGCTAATTAATTAATTAATAATTAGTACATGTCTCCAGACCAGATGAGGTCATTGCAATTGCTAATTCAAATTTGCATTCATATACTAAAAACATGCACGCTGTACCTTTGTCTTTTTGACTTCATGCAATTGACAATTAACAGTTCGAGTGCCAAAAATCTTTATAATTGACGACTTCAGGTTATATTTTGGTGTGATAACATTAGTTTATTGACAAGATCTCACCTGAAGAAGGTGGACCTCTGTCTACGCTGTCGGCTTTTAATTCTTCTTGACACAGATATTTGCCCAGCCGCTTCAAAGAGACACCAGCCTGAAAAATGGAAACGTTTCTCTTTACTTTATGAAATTTGCACTATTATGCATTAAGCATATACAAAATACCGAAGCACAGTTGAATATTACTAGATAGATAGATAGATAGATAGATAGATAGATAGATAGATAGATAGATAGATACTTTACTAAGCAGGTTTATTTCCTGTTTGTTGGTCGCTTTAGTGACTTTAACACCCTTCACTCACTGGGAGCTCCTCAGTTCTGTGTTAACTTTGGTACAACATCTCTAGGATCTTCTGGCCTTCACCACAGAAAGATACTAAATAAAATATGGGCTGGATGTTTGTTTGTCTTGGTCTTCTACAGGATGAGCATCTCATGCTGCAGCCCACTGCCGGGATACGTTTTTGAAATGTTGAAGTCAGGTCAGCATTCAAAGCCTTTGGACACACATCATGTTTTCTGTATACAACACTTGACTTTGAGCTCACATTACAGCCAATGACTTTAATTTTGATCATAATGGATATTTCCAGAAATGCTGGAATGGCTTCACACTTTTTGTTCAAATGTCTCTCATTGCTTGTCTGTCTGAAAACTTTGTGTGGGCTCACACAAGTCCAAAGGGTCTACACGGACAGTGCTCTATTTACATGTACTGTAGGCTGATTTCATTCACTTTGTTAGTTCCCCCACTGTTTCTGTAATGAAAAGCACATTTTTGTGCTCTAGTATAAAAATAAAGACATGTTTGTTGAAGGGCGATGAGTCAGCTAGTGAATTAGATAGGCGGATGATTGATTTGAGGCAAGACATTTAACCGTTAATTATCTATTTCTCAGCAACTGGAAAAAGGTTAAATCACATATCTTCTTTTAGATTTCAACAAGACCTGGAGGGTTTGTGTCCAAATGAATTATCATTCCTGTTATGCATTTTACCAAGACAATACTTCCTTAAAAGATCTACAAGCTGCATTCTAATCTGGTGTTCAGAAGCAGACATTGTAAGTATATTGTGTCATGCATGCACGTTGGAGGACCTCCTCACAGGCTCTGTCGAAGTATGTAATAACCTGCTCTGACGAGAGGGGGCGCTGTCACTGACACTGTCGTCTCTTTCTTTTTCCACGGTACCAAGAAGCCACCCAGCGAGTGCAACTGACCCCGCCCCTTCAGGTTCAGTCGCTATAAAAACCCGGGCCTCCAAGACGAAGGCATTATTTACTGGCACAAGCGACCCACCAGATGGAGCTCCACAAGCTCGGTGACCTTAGCTAACCAGCCCAACAAACCTCATTTATTTAACCTTGACACACCGCATAACAGGAAGCACATGTCAAAGAACGTTTCTACTGTTTTGTCTTTTTCTATCTTCAGACAATAAATGAGATGACTTGGTTGGTGCTCCAAATTTTCGTGCTTACTGGAGTTGTCATGCCTGCACCCGGCCATAATTGCTATACTACCATCATTTCTAAAATTGAGAAGTCTATTATTATTGTAAGTTTGGCAGACACCTTTTTCCAAGGCAGTGTACAAGGTCAGGATATAACTATTTACAGATATTTTAAGGCTGGCGCCTACACATTTTATGTGTCTTGCTCAGAATCAGATAAAGTGGCAGAGATGGGAGAAGAATAGGCAACCATGTAGTTTAAAGTCCAACGCCTTAGACACGAGATCACACTACCTGTGTAAAGTAGCACTGGCACCTTGAAAGTCTTACTGCTCACCAGACAGATCCTGTACAGTTGCTTTCGTGATTGTTCAACATGAACTCAAGCAATAGGAGTGATTCACTCAACGTCACTATGAAATACAGTGGTGCAGACCAAACTGTCAACCTTATGGTTTAAAAACTAGTGTGCTAATTACTAGGCCAATAGCCACAACATTAAAAAATAGTGCAATAAATGAGGAGGGAACAAGAAAAGAGTTTTAGAGAGTTGGACAAGTGGTTATGAGGACATATTCAGCTGCTGGGCATTAGTGTCGGCGGTGATTGTGATTAATTATTATGTGTATTGATTGCCTTGCCCCTCCATGTATAATTTAATAAAAAAAGATAAAGACATGCATCGGCCAAGAGCTCAGTGGCTTTAACTTGGAGCACTTTAGTTACTTCCAGACTAGGCTCAGCCTACGTCCCTTTCGAGGTCATCCTTGGTAGATTACACTTCAGATCAGTTAAGATGTCTAGTTGAATTCAAAGAACTTCATCTCACCTGCATGGTGGTACTCATGGAAAAGGGCAGCAGGCTCAAAGGAGTCTTAAGGATATTGATCAGTGCCATCGAGACAAACACCTTCTGAGCATCCAGGACATTAGTCTTGTCAATCAGCACATAGACTCCAAACATGGCAAATGCAATCTGATGGGAAAAAAAAAATCAATCATCTGAGACTGGACTACCAAGTATAACAGGCCAATACAAAAAAGCATTCAAATGCCAGATAATGTATTACAATTGTGTGTGTGCTGACTCGGAAAATGAATGAATGATGGAAAAAGAATTCTGCATTTACACGCTTACACACTTTGAATGCGAGGGTGGACGCGACAGGACCATCTAAGAAAAATCATGTTTGTCGCGGATGTGAATCGCTGTATGCAGCGTGTAAGACAGTTTGCGAGGGGTATCCCATGGTCTTAGAGTTGGTGAGCGGGTCTCCGTGAGTTGCTCTTGCGACCAGGCACATGACCAGTCAATGTGTATGCTTTGATGTGAATCGCTGTATGCAGCGTGCAAAACAGTTTGTTTGTCGCGGATGTGAATCGCTGAATGAGCGTCGTATCCTCAAACCCACCCCATTTGGACAACTGTGTCTTTCAGGAAGTGTTCACTCATCAATACATAATGATGCGGCGTATGCTACGCCACGGGTTGGCTAGTGTTTAATTATTTGTTCCATGCATGTGAGTTATCTGGCGCTCCCCAAAAAGGCCTGGTTACATCCTGCAACAAACCAGTGGGAACCTGAAAGGTAATAATGGGATTCTGCTGTCTGTTTTATGGTCACCCATATCAGAAAGTGATGTATCAGGGTTCAGTGGTATAAGAATCATTAGGGACTACCAGAGGGATCCCTGATACTGTATGGTGCGGCTAAGACCTCAAAAGGAATCTCAAACTAAATGATTAAACAAGTTTAAATGGCCAAGTTGACAAAAAGGTTAATAAAAGGGGATTTTATACAGCATTTGGTAATGTGTCCTTTTTTGTTACTTCAGTTTATGTAATGTCTGTGTTTCTTAATCCTTGTTGTGTAAGAGGGTTGGGCAGTGCTGGGGCACAGCAGGGAACAGAATGCATTACGGAAAATCATTCATTACTATTGTTAATTTTCCATATTGCCTGCTACAAAATGGACATAAATGATCTTTGCCATTCAATACGTACAACACACAAGCAAGTAAACCAAATCTTTTCCAGTAATTTACTATGATGTAGAGCATGACTCATGATGCTAGGCTGTAGATGACAAAGGGACATAACATGTAAATACCAGGAAAGTAGAAGAGTTGAAGGAGGCAATTGAGATGGAGTAAAGGATTTGAGATTTCTTCAGTGCCTGCAGCTCCTTGGCTCGGTAACCTAGCACTCTCTCCAGAAAAGCTTTCTCCCACGCATAAAACTTGAGAATCTTAATTCCACTGAGGATTTCATTCATGATCTTGATCCGTATGTCTGTGTGCTTCATCTGCTTCTCCTGTTTGATGGTAACAATAAAAACATTCAGGCCACTGGTAGCTGCTTTAGTCACCAAAATTGGGCTAGGATCCCCCATAATACCTCCCATACCTTCACCGCAGGCAAAAAAAAAACAATTATAGTTTCCAATAAATCAAGGTAATATTTAGAAATGTATTGTATACTCTGCACACAACTGTCTATCTGCTGCTGAACGAAACTAAACTATGTTTAAAGTAAATAGAAACAGAAAAGTTGTGAGATAAAAGCATTAGAAACAAATCACAAGAAACTGATCAGCTTCAGGGACAAGAAATTAAATTCAAAAAAGGAATTGACTTATAATTACGGATTTGTTTGGAACAAAAGCCTGCGGCCCCAAAGATTACTCAGGACCCTGATTTGGACCCCCTGATTCAGATGGTTTTTCAGCTGGTTAGGCTATGTTGTATCCAAGCCATTCCTCCAAATATTTATGCATTTATATTTTATTTCATTATCATCTTCCCTATCATCCAATTAGATTCCTTCAGAGGTAAATCAGGTTTACTTGAAAAAAGAGGGCCGATAAAATGGAAGACTGGCAAATACAATTAAACAAATATGTCAGGATTATATGAAAAACAAAAATCTTGCTAGATGAGAGTAAAGCTGATTGGATACTGACTTCATTAAAACATGGATAAGACTTAAACGACCTCCAAATTACAAATGTGTGCTGGGAGCTGAGAAGACTCAGTGGAAAGAAAATGAAAAAGAGATGTAAACGTAAAGTCTTTTAGAAATTGTGTTTCTTTGCACTGAAAACATGGGTGCTACTGCTTTCTTCTGTTTGTAGGGGAGCCGTCACCTAATAAAGAAGAGGACAAATAAGCCACGTCCAACCCGCACACCCACAAATCATTAAGCATTTTATTTGAAACAGCTGTGTGACACGGACTCCATCTACCTCTGCCAAGTGCCAGACAGCATAATAACAGGGAGCTAATGGTGACAGAGGTCATCAGGAGGTGGTCGGAGGTTACCTGCAGTTTGCTCCTCTGCTTAGCAATCACGCCATTCAAAGGAAAGATCAGAATGATGGTAGCGATGCCAGCCAAGGCAGAAGGGCCCAAATGCTACAAAAACAGAAAGAAGAAAAAGAGGAAATGGATCACAGGGGAAAGGAACGCTTACGCTCAAGTCACGATGGTTTGTACAGTCATGTTTAAATTATGAGCAGGCGGAGAGACTAAACATGACTAAAATAATAAATGTTTCAGTACAATGCAATGCCCAACATTTCTTTGGTACTAACAACGAGACACAACTTCAGTTATATATAATATGAGCACAAAAGCAGCAACAACTTTGACTTCCATGCATTATGCTCAAGTATACTTTGTAAAGTGCTAGAGAAAAAACAAATTTACTGACTAAAATTAAGAATTTGGTTTTTCGAGTCAAAAGATGTAAATGCCGCCTGCTCGATACTTGGGTTCTCCTGCCAGCCGAATTGGGCTTGCATGGGATTTCAGTGGGTACTCTGGATTCCACCCAAAGACCATAGAGAGAACCAAAGGCCCACAGAATAAATCACCAAGTATGGCAGCAGACTGTAGTATGTGTACGTCATGGACTTTGAATTTTAAACTTGATGATATTTTGGAGAATTTAGTTGAATAGGATTGGCAGGGTTTGTTGGGTTAAATGGCCTGTTGTTGTCAAAATTTTGCAAATGTAATCATCTCTTTGGAATGTTTGAGAGATCATCCAACCCGCTATATCCTAACTACAGGGTCACGGGGGTCTGCTGGTGCCAATCCCAGCCAACACAGGGCGAAAGGCAGGAAACAAACCCCGGGCAGAGCGCCAGCCCACCACAGGGCACACACTAGGGACAATCCACCTAACCTGCATGTCTTTGGACTGTGGGAGGAAACCCACGCAGACACGGAGAGAACATGCAAACTCCACGCAGGAAGGACCTGGGAAGCGAACCCAGATGGGTCTCCTAACTGCGAGGCAGCAGCGCTACCACTGTGCCACCATGCCGCCCTTTGAGAGATCACAGTGTTGCAAAATGTGAGCATAATAAAAAATTAGTAATTAATATATTGTTGTTATTTGTACTTTAAATGGCTTTGCAGACGTACTGTAAATGTTGTACTTTTGATACTTAGACATTTACGTGTGTTTAGCTAACATTGTTAGTCAGACGCTACATGAACACAGGAGTATGATTTTTAAGAGGCACAAAACAATGACACGATCAGATATAAACAATCAGAAAGAGAATGAAGGAAACAAAAGGAAGATAATCCTGAAGGACATCAACAAGATCATTTTACATAACACTCTCTAGAATGTTCCGGTATAAGATGAGGGAAAAACAGCTACACCACCTTGGATTGTTTTCTGGTATTTAACATTTGATGCCATCCTTAATCAGCCGATCATCCAGGCATTCATCATTTATCTGAGAAAAGCGCTATATAAATGTAATGAATTATTATTATTATTATTATCCTGAAACTAAGCCATTTGAAGATGGCCAAGAATTCAGCATTGAGAGCAGATCTTGTTCTGATGATGTCCCCACATTTGCTTGAAAGTATGAAGTTACGCCAGCATTAAAAGTTTGAAATTTATTGCCAACTTTGAATTTTAGTGTAAAGTTACTTTCTTGTGTTTTGGTGTTTTTGCCCTCCCAGTGGCAAATTGGGTCTGGGCAGAAGAATTTAGATATGGTATAAGTTAAAGAACAGATTCTCAGGGGGCACACATGCGCTGCAGAGCACAGCAGAGTGCTTGAGGAAAATGGATTCAGATATGGTGAACATACAAACTCCATACAGGCCTGCAATTGATCCAAGGTCCCTGGAGCTGTTGAGTATAAGTACAGTCAGTGTGCAACCATGCTGCTTCAAAACAAACTAAATATTTCTAAAGTAAATGTAATGCAACGGCAGGAAGGTCAAGTCCTAGTAATCAAAGGTAGTGTAACAACACACATTGTCTTTAGTGGAATTCAAATACCTGGAAAGAAAGGTATGTTTAGAAAAGGTCAGCCAAATAAGGTGGGGCCAGGCCATTAGAAGATTGAGTAATAAGCTCATGCAGGTGGAGTGTAACCTCAGAGACGGCTGTCAATACAAATCCCTAAGGATGCTAAGGACAGCTGCCAAGTTGTAGGATGGGTGAGAACCTTGGCTGAAGAATTTTACACTTGACCTAAGTTTGGACGGAGGTAAAGGGAAAGCTCTTAAAATAAACTGTTTTGGTAATCCAGTGTGAAACTTCCTATGGCTGATGTAGGCCTAGAAAATAGATGTTAGTGTAAAATTAAAATGTTATCTTGGATGTCATAATGAATGTGTACAGTGCATACAGCTGCCACTAGAATGTTTCCCACCTGCCAGAGGAAGAAAAGGCACAGGGTGATTTCTATGGGAGCCAGCCACACAGCATTGAAGTAAACCACAAAGTCCATTAGTTTCTGAGTGTCAGCGGAGACAAGGTTGACAATCTCTCCAACAGTGCAGGTCCGACGGGCAGCATTGCAGACAACTAGGGACTGCAAAAAAACAAAAAAAAAAAGGGAAAAGAAAAAAATGAGAAGAAAGGGGAAACTAAACGACTGAGTGCAAGACCCAATAAAAAGTTACAGCTCTTCTCACTCCATGGTACAGAAGCCGAGAGAGGACGTGCAATATCGTTATTTTTTAAAATTATTTCCTCTAGATCAGAGGTGGGCAAAGTCATTCCTGGAGGGCCGCAGTGGCTGCAGGTTTTTGTTCTAACCCAACTGCTTAATAAGAAGCACTTATTGCTCTAGAAACACTTCTGCTTCATTTTAGTTGTCTCCCTCATTAAGATTTTGAACTCTTGTTGCTTATTTAAGTCTTAAACAGCTGCATTCTCAGTTTTTAATGGCTCCTTATTAGCAATAAGATGCAAATGACAAAAGAAACCAGCAGTTATCCATTTTGCTTGTTACCCTTTACACCTGTGTGTATTTATCCTGCACTATTTGGTTTAATGAAATACTTGGAAGGAAAGAGAAGAGAAAAAAGTGAAGGACTGAGAATTACCCATCGGTTTTACACTTCAAAGTATTTGGATGATATCCTTAGAATGGAAAAAAAATCTAAGATACGAGAATGACTTGACATAGCAGAGTTAAACACTAATAAGCCATGAAATGTAATTATTGGCAAGGATTGTTTTCTAATTAAGCAACTGGGTTGGAACAAAAACCCGCAGCCACTGCGGCCCTCCAGGAATGACTTTGCCCACCCCTGCTCTAGATAACAGACTAATTTTATCAAGACCTCGAGAAAACAAACTTTGTTTTCTTGAGATAACGGAATAATTTTATCGAGATCTCGATAAAGCAAAATATCTCGTTTTCTCGAAATTATGAAATAATTGTATCTAATGTTAAATGTTTAACTTATTGAAGCCACGTCCTATTTGAAATGGCAGAAGAGCAGAACTGTATTGATCGGCGCGTCACATTTTTGTTCAATCAAGGGCTGATGCAGGCTGAAATACATTTATGCCTTAGTTTAGAAAATAATAACGTTAAGTGTCCATCATTTAAGCAGACGGTTAGCAAAGAGATAGATAGATAGATAGATAGATACTTTATTAATCCCAATGGGAAATTCACATTCTTCAGCAGCAGCATACTGATACAATAAATAATATTAAATTAAAGAATGATAATAATACAGGTGAAAAAAACAGACAATAATTATGTATAATGTTAAATATTAACGTTTACCCCCCCGGTGGAATTAAAGAGTCGCATAGTTTGGGGGAGGAACGATCTCCTCAATCTGTCTGTGGAGCAGGACAGTGACAGCAGTCTGTCGCTGAAGCTGCTCTTCTGTCTGGAGATGACATTATTTAGTGGATGCAGTGGATTCTCCATAATTGATAGGAGCCTGCTGAGCGCCCTTCGCTCTGCCACAGATGTTAAACTGTCCAGCTCCATGCCAACAATAGAGCCTGCCTTCCTCACCAGTTTGTCCAGGCGTGAGGCGTCTTTCCTCTTAATGCTGCCTCCCCAGCACACCACTGCGTAGAAGAGGGCGCTCGCCACAACTGTTTGATAGAACATCTGCAGCATCTTATTGCAGATGTTGAAGGAAGCCAGCCTTCTAAGGAAGTATAACCGGCTTTGTCCTTTCTTGCACAGCGCATCAGTATTGGCAGTCCAGTCTAATTTATCATCCAGCTGCACTCCCAGATATTTATAGGTCTGCACCATCTGCACACAGTCACCTTTGATGATCACTGGGTCTATGAGGGGTCTGGGCCTCCTAAAATCCACCACCAGCTCCTTGGTTTTGCTGGTGTTCAGGTGTAGGTGGTTTGAGTCGGACCATTTAACAAAGTCATTGATTAGGTCCCTATACTCCTCCTCCAGCCCATTCCTGATACAGCCCACGATAGCAGTGTCATCAGCGAACTTTTGCACATGGCAGGACTCCGAGTTGTATACAGCTTCAGCTGTATAGGCGTCACAATCTAAGCGAGCCTGATGCCAGGAGCAAAAGTTACGTTTCGTTTTCTCGAGATCGCGATAAAATTATTCCGTTATCTCAAGAAAACAAATTTTTGTTTTCTCGACATCTCGATAAAATGATTCCGTTATCTCGAGGAGACAATTTAAAAAAATAACGATATTGCACGTCCTCTCTTGGCTTCCGTACCATGGGCCTCCTAATTCACAGAGGTCAATATTAATGACTAAGACAAGATGAGACAATAACTTCTCATGAAGTGTAGGGGGAAAACAATTAAGGAAACAAGATGTCCAGGTATTCAAAAAAGACAAACTTACCTTGCGGTAAACGAGACCCATGAGGGCTGTTTTGACCCTCATGCCTACAGTGAAGCAGGTGTACATATACTGGTGATTGAAGAGAGACTGGAGGCAAGAAACCAAGAATATCAAAGCTGCATAGAAATAGCCCTTCCACAAGGGGGCATCAGTGTCTCTGACAAACTCAAGTAGCAGACTGTAGTGTAAAAGAAGAAATGAAGCACAAAATAAAAATGATGACTATGATGTAAAAACACAACAATTTATCTTGGTTATGCTTTTTCATTTTATTTATTGGTTTAAATCCTTTCTACTATAATACTAGCTAATTGCAGCACGGCAGTGTGACTGAGTTAATAACACACAGGATGTACTGTATACCTTAAGCTTAGTGGTTAAATCGCCACCCCTGACCAACTTTATGACACCAGGCAAGGCAGCAGAAAAAATATGGAAAGATCTTCCCTGTAAAAGTAAAGAGTTTGGGAATGATGACCACTACAAAAAGGTGCTTTATGTATTAGTGTACTGATACTTTGCTCACTCAGTTTACCTCTCTGGGTGATTCTGAGGGAGTCGATTGACATGTCACTACTTGCATTGTAGAAATGTGATGGCAACTGGACTGTAACTGCCACTTCCAGATGGTGGTCTACATAGAAAGTTCAGAAAAGCCAAACAAAATGACACCTTTAATTGGCTAACTAAAAAGATTACAATATGCAAGCAAATACAGTTTCTGTATTACATCTCGCCTGAAGAAGGGGCCTGAGTTGCCTCGAAAGCTTGCATATTGTAATCTTTTTAGTTAGCCAATAAAAGGTGTCATTTTGCTTGGCTTTTCTCTACATTCATAATGGCTAACATGGTACAACAGCCTAGTACTATAGAAAGTTCATAAATTTAACTTCCATTACCTCTGTGAGATAGTGTTTTATTTCTATAAAGATGAAAACAATTGAATTGTAAATTGCAAAACAAATTGGGATGATCTTTTCTATTGAAAGGTGTTTTATAAAATAATATGTCTGTAGATTCAGTCCTCACCCAAACTGCTTCTGTGACCCTCACCCAGTCACTTCATGTATCGGTATTCACATTGTGCCTGTGCCTTCAACTCCATCCTTATCCAAGCCAAGGACAAGGACAACAGGCAGGAATCCACCCTGAATGGGCTTCAGAAGACCTCAGGGTACACTGATGCACACATCCACACTTGTTTACAAGTATGAATGCATATACAGTAAGTCAGAGAGAATACAATAAAATGTGGTCATTTTAAAAATGAATCTCCACCCCTGGTAGTGTCACATGTATATACTCACATTGTAAAAATACAGAAACATCTGCACCATAACTGCAAACTTTTATGCTTTAATAGAATTATATAAAATCATAAACTGATTCTCCAACGCTGAATTCCTGTGTAACTATGAGCGAGTTAATTTACATATAAATGCTTGTATTGTAACTACTATCCACCAATACTACATAAAATGAAGGCTGTTTTTCAGTATTCACAAAAACTCGTCAACTCCAGTGGCCAGTCTGAATCAAGGCTGCACATGTCTGGCTGTCAGCAGAATTTTTGCGGTCATCTGATATTTGATGCGGCTTCAGTGGCTCTCCAAGTACGTTGTCCTTACGGAAGAGCTGCTCCCTCTACCCTCGGCAAAGCTTTGGCACAGCGAATGCAGTGGGCGAGCACATTCACACCCCTTTTCCGCTACTTTATTTACCCTACTGAATCATTTTGTTATTCTCAGCTACACATGTTGAGGCTTTTGCAGGAAAGGGACAGGTAGCCTGGCATCGCTACAAGAGCAAGTGTCTGGCTTGACATGGCAAGTCAGCAGGAGAAGCTGGATAAGGAGTGCAGGACCGAAGAGCAGCTGTAGAGAATTACAGCTCTCCTGCAGCCTATTGGAACCAGACAGCTGTGCACCATATGTGTTAGCCATGCTGTGTAACAGATTTAATCAGTATCCACAAAGCTAAAGGTCATATCTTAATATGCATGTTGTTTAAAGTAATAGCCCAAGACATCCTGGAGATGACTTTGAGTGGGAACTGAAACTGAAACTTACATTTAACATTAGGGGATTGTGGTACAGCTGGCTCAAGATGCACGAAAGCCAATGAATACATCAATGTGACATTCAGGTCTTTCAAAGTTGTATATTGGTTCACTATTGGTTTGCGACAGGCCTCGTGAAGATGACTGATGTGTTTGTATTTGACTCTTTCAATAATTCCCTGAATGTAGTGTGAAGTCAAGCAAAAATACACCTTTTATTGGCTAACTAAAAAGATTACAATATTCAAGCTTTCGAGGCAACTCAGGCCCCTTCTTCATTTAAGATGTAAAGTAATTCTCTGAATAAAGTGATTTCCAGCAGCATGACACAAGGTGGGCAAGAGATGATTCCATTCAAGCTAAAGGCTGCAAAATCCACTGGTGTAAAGTTTCCTCTGGTTTGTGTCAAATTAACTCCAACTTCAAGAACTCACTCCTGATGTTGCGCCTTTTAATTCTTTTACAATAGACTGGACTGTGTGGCGCTACGATTCTTTACCATCTAAGATCTGTAATGATTGGTCTTGGAGGTGGCATGGAAACAGAGTAAAGAGAGTTTTCCAACAAGCCATTGTAGGTAAATATAAACCAATTGGGGGCATGAAACTTTGTCATTTCAAAGGATGACTAAGATGGTGAATCTCTGGGTCCGCTGCTAAATCAGAAGAGAAGGGAGGAGCCCTGCTGAAATTTAAACAGGGCAGATGGTGTTGTGAGCCCCTGACTTTTTATTCAGAATTCTAGTTCTTCCAAGCACTTCCCAGATAACACATAGATAGATCGATAGATAGATAGATAGATAGATAGATAGATAGATAGATAGATAGATAGATAGATAGATAGATAGAATTTGGTATAGTAGGCAGGATTAGATAGATAGATAGATAGATAGATAGATAGATAGATAGATAGATAGATAGATAGATAGATAGATAGATAGATAGATAGATAGATAGATAGATAGAATTTGGTATAGTAGGCAGGATTAGATAGATAGATAGATAGATAGATAGATAGATAGATAGATAGATAGATAGATAGATAGATAGAGTGAAAAGCACTATAGATAGATAGATAGATAGATAGATAGATAGATAGATAGATAGATAGATAGATAGATAGATAGATAGATAGATAGATAGACACGTTAACACATCTCAGCTCGAGAAGAGGCCCAGCATGTATCTCATAATGGGGTTGGGCTCTTCCCTGGCATTGCCCATTTGAATCTCCAGTGAGAAGGTTAGTTGGGGTAACGACTCCTCAGCAAGAAGTAGTCAGACATGAAACAAGACAGAGATAACAGGAGACTCTATCAAGATGTCTTGGAGATGGGCAAGTAGTCATGTGTAGTCAGGCCAGTGGAGCAAACAGGCCTCATTTATCACTTGCTTACTTGAAATGTTAAATCCTTCTCCTCTGTTCATCTCTTCCCTGTATTCTTCATATAATCCATCCAGCCATTTTCTCTATCTTAAGTTGTATGGGAATTAGAGAATGAGATGTCCATACTGGCCACCTATTTATCACAAGGCACACTCGTGCCCACATTCACATCCATACATGTCTAAACTGGGCCAATTTAGAGTCCTCTTTCATATATTAATATAGTTTTTAACTGCCATCTGTATTCTGGACAATTGCATCCCTATGGGACACTGCTTAACACTACAATAGTAACATTTCTTCAAAATGCAAAATTGTGTTTAGAAAATAATTGAATGTATAGCTGTCTGGAATTCCATTTGTTTGTTTTTGAATTAGTCTAAATTTCATGTGCTCTAATATCCTAAAAACCAGAATGATTCTCAATTGGTCTAAGTCATTTCAGAATGTAAAAGTTGCTAAGCTCGAATGATATTGGCCATTATTCCACTGCTGAACAGATCTAAACAGGAAGGTCTTCCAGATGAGGCTTATTTTATATTCAGCTCTTGTGACAGTGTGGCACAGTAGTTAGCATTGCTGCCTTACTGTATATCTCAAGGGTACTAGGGTCAGTTCATCACCCATTTGCTGTGGAATTCTCACGTTTGTGGGGTTTTTCTTGCTACAGCAGCATCTATCAAAAGATACGCACATTAAGACAGCTGATGACCCTACATTAGCCGACATGAGAGTGTTTAATGCTCCTTACAGTGTTGAGTAATACCTTATGCTTGAGCTGGGATAGGCTCTGCCACCCTTACCTTTGAAAGTGGGATGTATCATCGGTCTCCACATTTAACATGAAGACATTATTATCTTTTCTATAGTAAACATGATCCCAAGGAAATACAAAAAGACAGAGCTATAGTTCAATTGTTTGCATACATTTTCTATAATTTGAACACATGTTCATTGGCTTGCTCAGAATCACGGAATAAGCCAGGTGTGTGGACTGAAACCACAACCATCCAGTATAAAGTCCAACACCTCAGCCACTAAATCTCATTACTGAGTGGTCAGCAGGCTTTCCTTCCCTTTCTCGATGCATCCATCTTTACATTACTTGGTAACTTTAACTTGCACCACCACAATTACAGTACAGTTGCTTCTCACTGCCATCAGGATTTTAGTATTCATTACATTTTCCTATATGCTGTGTTTGTAATTTAATTATTTCTGTTTTAACCTTTGATGTTTTTTGAATGTATTAAAGACATCATGTACAAATTGACAAAATTAAATAATGTCATGGTAAAAGAACAGCAGGAATAATATACTGAGTGCTGCTCCTTACCTTAGCACCTGTGGGATTGAGAACATGAACACATCATGCACCACAAGAAACAGTGTCCCTGTCAGGAAGTAAGGCCCAAACACCCTCGCTAAAGCCTTTAAGAGACAGAAGCCAGACCGCTGCTCCTTCTTAAGTTTTCTAAGGAGTTGGGCCTGTTCAGGAATTCTGGAGCCAAGTGTGGCGTTGTCATTCAGATTTTCTGCTTTCCTAAAATACAGACAAAAATTCATGTAAATAACAATCCTCTATTCAATAAAAATGTGGCTTTCCTTCACCAACTGCATTTTGTTCCTTGCCCTCATGCATCGTTCCAGGCTGCTTTTAGCCCACATGACCTCTTGGGCAATTGAGCGAAGGAAAGTAATCAAGTAGTTAAGGTAAGTAAATGACAGCATCCACATCAGTCACAGAGGAACTTTTAAAGTCTTACCGTAGCAACTTGGCGCACTCAACAGTCCACACTTTCTCAAGGTCAGAGATGATCTTCTCTGAGGTGTCATCTTGCCTCAGAGACCAAAGGTCATCTGCCTTTAATGGTTTCCGGTAGCCTTTAACAACCAGCCTATGAACAGAGAGATGCAGTGAAGGGAGCTGATAACACAGAGTATAAGCTCAAACCCATCTGATCACTTTTCATATCTTTATCTAAAACTACTGGTAAGGGATGGACTCTGGAAGAGAATGAAAATGGACAAACTGCTGTTAGGGACACCCTCTGTCACATAGGGCTTCCCATTTAAATTCTTCTATGCTGTGTCCTGGGTTGTGTTCTTTCAGCCTAGAGCTTTGACACTGAGCTTTTCTCAGAATCAGGCAGACATCAGGCTCTAATAACAATAACTCAAAATGGAAGGTCGGAACAGGGACTTCAGAATTACAACCCCAGCACATTCTGTCACTGCACAAACTAAAAAAAATTTTGTTAACCTAAAAAAAAATGTGAAATTTCTAAAAAAAATATTTCACAAAAATGTTTGTTGTTTGGGTGAAAACATTGTTTCATTTCTCAAAATAAATCGCTTGTTACAGCAGTACATTCATATCACAGATAAAATATTTTAATAAGATATTTTAGAAATATATAACATTCAACAACAACAACAACAACATTTATTTATATAGCACATTTTCATACAAAAAGTAGCTCAAAGTGCTTGACATTCATTTGGGGCGGCACGGTGGCGCAGTGGGTAGCGCTGCTGCCTCGCAGTTGGGAGACCTGGGTTCGCCTGCCAGGTCCTCCCTGCATGGAGTTTGCATGTTCTGCGTGGGTTTCCTCCCACAGTCCAAAGACATGCAGGTTAGGTGCAATGGAGATCCTAAATTGTCCCTAGTGTGTGTGTGACCTGCGGTGGGCTGGCACCCTGCCCAGGGTTTGTTTCCTGCCTTGCACCCTGTGTTGGCTGGGATTGGCTCCAGCAGACCCCCGTGACCCTGTAGATAGGATATAGCGGGTTGGATAATGGATGGATGGATGGATTACATATCTTTTGACTATTTTTATGTATCTAGATGGCAAATAGCATACATTGCATCAATGTTCATATTGCTTACTACATGTCAATATTGCTGCTACTTCTTTATCTTGTCTTTGCACAATGTCTTGTCTTGTTTGTGTTTTAATTTAAAATTTTAATTCTATTTTTAATGTATTATTTGCACTTCATGTTGTTACACTGTGGACCCTGAGCTTCACAATTTCGTCTACCTGTATACTTGTATGTGGTTGAGATGACAATAAAGTTCGCTTTGACTTTGACAACATGTCATCTATTGCACTGCTGCATTGGAGATGATCAGGTGGCATTCGGTGCCCTAATAGCAACAGGGTAGAAACTGCCAGGGCGGCACTGTGGCGCAGTGGGTAGCGCTGCTGCCTCGCAGTTAGGAGACTCGGGTTCACTTCCTGGCATGGAGTTTGCATGTTCTCCCCGTGTCTGCGTGGGTTTCCTCTGGGTGCTCCGGTTTCCTCCCACAGTCCAAAGACATGCAGGTTAGGTGGATTGGCGATTCTAAATTGGTCCTAGTGTGTGCTTGGTGTTTGTGTGTGTGCCCTGCGGTGGGTTGGCACCCTGCCCGGGATTGGTTCCTGCCCTGTGTTGGCTGGGGGGCTCCAGCAGACCCCTGTGTTCCGATTCAGCGGGTTAGAAAATGGATGGATGGATAAGATTCATTTGCAGAAAAAATGATTTTCTTCCAGATAATTGCTTGGATTCACAGAAGTGAGTGTGGTAAAAATGTCTTATTTTAATACATTAAATCATTCATTTACAAAAAGAAAAAAAAAATCATTTTCTTATTATCCAAGTACAGTGTAAAGGTAGGACAGGTAACAATGCATATAGTCCAGCTAGGGGTGCAACCAAACAAACACGGGTGGATGACAGAGAAAGACAACTGCCAATTGTAAGGTCGTCCCCCAATATTTGGACAGTTTAGCTATTAGCTAAACAAATGGGGTTGATGGATTGAATAGTCTGCTCTTGTTTGTCGAATTTCTTATGTTCTAATATGCTAGAGGACCTCCATATGAATCCTTTATTACAGTCAGTCAGTCATTTTCCAACCCACTATATCCTAATACAGGGTCATGGGGGTCTGCTGGAGCCAATCCCAGCCAGCACAGGGCGCAAGGCAGGGACAAACCCCCGGGCAGGGTGCCAGCCCACTGCAGGGCACACACACACCAAGCACACAATTTAGAATTGCCAATGCACCTCACCTGCATGTCTTTGGACTGTGGGAGAAAACCCACGCAGACACGGGGAGGAACATGCAAACTCCATGCAGGGAGGACCTAGGAAGCGAACCCAGGTCTCCCTACTGCGAGGCAGCAGCGCTACCACTGTGCCACCATGCCGCCCCCTTTATTATAGTGTATTTCTATTATTATTGGTATGTCCCTTTATATGTCTGGAAGACCATAAGTACTTGTGTTGCCAGAGAGAGGCCTAGAGATACGGCCTCAGGGCTTCTGAACATCAAGTGTGACCCCAGAAGTGGCTCTTAGCGTTGTCCCAGTAGTGACCTGAGGCTGGTGCTATAAAGCCACCCTATTCCTGCCAGCACAGTGAAGCTGAAGAAAGTTTTTCTAAGAAAATTCATTTTAGATGTGAAAAATTACTGCTTTACTTTCTGAAAAGTGCAGCCTTTATATACAATAAGTAAAAAAGATAATATTCCTTGTATTTATTCACAAAATATTGTTTTGATAAAACAAAGGAAGAATTATTTACTACTCAAACAAAATACCCACTATGAAATTGCACTTACAATTAAGGAAAAAAAAGAATATTATGGAGTTATTTTAGAAAATTACTATATTAATTCTCTAAAACTATTCTGTAATTATGATTTGCCAAATTATCCTAAATTTTTAAATGCTTCTTTTTCAGTATGAGCAGAGGTTTGAATCAGGTGAGGCTGGTTTTTGGTCAGGGGAAACCGTAACTCTTAACCTCTAATCTTTATTAAAACTGCAAGTATCTAAGAAGCTGAAGACAATGAAATGGGCATACATACCCTGTGAACCAGTAGAAGAGAATTTGAGAGAGAAATGAGGCGTCCTGCTCTGGGCACGGATTCTGTAGGAAAGAAGAACAAAAAAAAATCAGCAATGAGCTCATTGGACAAGCAGAGGCATTTGAACGCAGACCCAAGATGATAATAAGGCAGTGCAGTAATTGCATATTCCATCAATTAAGGATTGTTAAGATGATGAGCTAGCAATCTCCCTAAACCATTCATTTTGTATCAGTTTGTAGGACCCTTACTGTATATTAACTGTCATTCTTTGGAAAAAGAGATTAGCAGAGTTGTTCTAAATGACTGCTGCTGCATAATGTTCAAGTAAATGAGACACAATTGAATGTGCTGCTAATGAAGCGCAGCCAGTGATTAGATCAGAAAGCGCCTATGCTGAGAGAATGTCTGACAGAGCAGACTCTTGGAAAAAGGAAGCTCAGAGTTGCAATACTCTTTGAGAATTCATTATCTCGAGCATTTGTCTTTATCATAAAAGACACGCAAACTGCTGGAATGAGTGGGCATTCTGATGTAGTGATTATCACGGACTCTTACTTAGCAGTGTTCGCTCTATGGATTGAACTTTACCATTCCTGTAAAGCACATTCGAATGGGTGTTCATTATGAAAGGTGTAATATAAAGTCTCCAGGATCAATCTGAAGCACTGAATTAGTGAGCCAGTAATTGTCACTCTGGGTGTCACAACTCAATCCCTGTCAGCAGTTCTGTTTGATAAGTAGTGACCTACTCCATCTGAACTCTAAATTTCCCTTGGACTGCTCATCAAGAATACAACTGGCAACAATCAAAACAAATATGACATCAGAGATAAAATTCGTATTCTACATTAAACGTGTTGGGTAGACATGACGATGACAGGTGATCTCAGGCACCATTTTTCCAAGCTGCCAGTGCTCTAGCAGAGTTTTCTAGTGGCATTTTTCCAGGTGCCCAACTTTGGCCAAGCTGATGTGCAATCATATAGAGTAACTACGCTGGACCGTGCTGCTCTCATAGCACCATGAGTATTTGCAAACTGTCCGCATACTATCATTATCATCCATGCAGCCTTCCATCTATCAATCCCCAGTCCATACAGCTATGAGGCAGCAGCAAGCTCTGCAGAAGTGTTCAGTTAGAGAGACCTTCTGTCAATCATTGAGAATCCACTGCATCCACTGAACAGGATCATCTCCAGACAGAGGAGCAGCTTCAGCCACAGACTGCTGTCAGTTTCCTGCTCCACTGACAGACGGAGGAGATCATTCCTCCACCACACTATGAGACTCTTCAATTCCAACTGTTGGGGGTAAACGTTAACATTATTCAAAGTTATCGTCTGTTTGTATACCTGCATTGTTATCACTCTTTAATTTAATATTTTCTTTATCAGTATGCTGCTGCTGGAGTATGTGAATTTGCCCTTGGGATTAATAAAGTATCTATCTATCTATCTATTATATAGTGCCTTTCATTTCTATCTATCTATCTATCTATCTATCTATCTATCTATCTATCTATCTATCTATCTATCTATCTATCTATCTATCTATCTATCTATCTATCTATCTATTATATATAGTGCCTTTCATTTCTATCTATCTATCTATCTATCTATCTATCTATCTATCTATCTATCTATCTATCTATCTATCTATCTATCTATCTATCTATCTATCTATCTATTATATAGTGCCTTTCATTTCTATCTATCTATCTATCTATCTATCTATCTATCTATCTATCTATCTATCTATCTATCTATCTATCTATCTATCTATCTATCTATCTATCTATCTATCTATCTATCTATCTATCTATCTGTATGTGTTATATAGTGCCTTTCATCTATCTATCTATCTATCTATCTATCTATCTATCTATCTATCTATCTATCTATTATATAGTGCCTTTCATTTCTATCTATCTATCTATCTATCTATCTATCTATCTATCTATCTATCTATCTATCTATCTATCTATCTATCTATCTATCTATCTTTGTTTATATCCATCCACTCATTCCCTAAATTCACTTTTTTCTATTACCAGACCAAACAAGAGACAGTAAATAACCTGGGAAATAAAGCCACCACCATGTCATTGTGAGGTAGTAGTAAACCACTGCAACAAATTTCACTTAGGAGGCTTTTTTAAAAAACTGCTGCCATTACCCCTTGTGTGAAGAAGGGGCCTGAGGTGCTGCGAAAGCCTGCATATTGTAATCTGTTTTGTTAGCCAGTAAAAGGGGTCATTTTGCTTCATTTCTCATTGCATCCATTCATGAACAAATTCTCCTCACCCACGTATTCCATGTCGGCAGCTTCAGAACAAGAGAAGAAAAAACTGAGCATGGGGTACAAGTCTATCGCTGGACACAATGATGCCCCACTCACTCACACTAGATCAGTTCAGGGTCATGAATTAGCCAGATACACCAGTCTTTGGGCTTGAGTATTCACTGAAAAGAGAACTCCCAAACCACTCACAGTCTGAGATGGGAAAACAACCCAAACCATTGGTTTGATGCCGTTTTTTGATTATTCCATTCATCCATCCACTTCACTTTTTCAAGTCTGTATTGCTCAATAAAGGGTGGTGGAGAACTGGAGGGCACAGCTGGGTACAAACAGGAAGCCAGGCCATGATGGAGTACACTTGTGCCCACACACAGACATGGCCAGTTTGGAGTTGCCTAAAACTAGCATGATTGGAAAGCGGGGGGAAACTGACATGATAGTCTAAGGCGACATGACATAAATAAATATCAAGTTAAGAACCTTTGGGGTTTGGCAAGAACAACTGCAAGACTCTCTATGACAAAGGCTTTCTATCCAGCTGAAAACAAGCTAAGACCAACTCTCTCAAAGGAGCATTTTAATAAAAAAATTCATATTGTCTATGAAACAAGTGAAAATACAGCATATCAACACAAAATGTAAAAAAAAGACTCTATGTGCGAATACATATAAAATGGTACATCAATTTGCTGCAAGAAAACCACCATTTGAAAACAACTTTTACAGATTCTCTGGTTATGCAGTTATAAAAAGTATTTTTGAACCTGAAGTACAAATTAAGCTAGACATAAACCAAAAAATTAGGACTTAGAGTAATAAAAACTCTGGCTGAAGCCCAAGGCTAGCAGGCCTCTCCCGAGAACAAGGCGCTGCCAGGCAAACTCCCACGGTGCCACGCACACGGACCATCAAGCGGAAGCCAAAAGCAGACTGTGATGTGCCAAAAAGAAAGCAAATGGGTTTCGGCACTCTGAGAAACAAAGGGAACTGGCACACTTGTCGTTCACACATCCAATAACCAGAATGAAGTCAAATTAAAAGAAAAATCAGAAAGGAGGGACAGCTCACGTCCTCATGTCCACATGGCCTCTGCATTCGTTCCACTCACTATTTGCACATTTTTATCTAACCTTTTATAGTGCTTCAATGCTGGCATGATAGTGTAAGGTGACAGGATATACATTTGTTCTTATTTTTAAACCCATTTTTATTATTCATTTTCTACATTTTTACTGTAATCCTCTCATGTCATTATGACAACATCATCTCTGGTATTTTGAGTTTTTCTGGCTATGATGCCTCCATCATGTGCTCTAGCAGCGTGTAAAGCTTGAGGTCACAGATTCAGTCTCAGATTTTGATTGAACTTGTGACCCTGAACAAGTCAATTCACTTTTGAGTATTCACATTGTAAAATATCAATTGTACTGGAAGTGAAGCTAAGCATGTTGGGGCACTTGGATGGGAGACTATCTAGGAAAAGCATGGATTGCTGCTGGAAGAGCTGTTGGCAAGGCCAGCTGGGTGCACATACCCTGTGGTCTGTGTGGGGATCCCAATGCCCGAGTGTAGTGATGGGGACACTGTGCTGTAAATATGGCGCCATCCTTTGGATGAAACGTAAAACCAGGGTCCTGACTCTCTGTGTGGTCATAAAAGATCTCTGGGCATCCTTAATAAAGAGTAGGGTGCATCCTAATGTCCTGGTTAAGTTGCCCACCACGGCCTAGTCATCCTGGCCCCCTAATCATTTCCTGTCTCTAACTGGCTGTCATTCACCACTTTGCCACCTGATAGCTCATGTGTGGTAAGCACAATGGTGCCATCTCATCACCCAGTGGATGCTACACATTAGTGGTGGTTGAAGTGGGTCCCCACTAACTAAAGCACTTTGAGTAGTGAAAAATTATTATTATTATATTATTATTCTTTATTATTATGTAGTGGTGTATACTATAGAAAGCATGAATAAGCAGTTAAATAACAAATGTTCTTTGCCACCA